>NC_041395.2:343408188-343603188 GCF_900747795.2 Erpetoichthys calabaricus | reverse complement strand
AGTACTTTCACAGTAAACTTCTCTGAGTTTTTACTTCAGGTATTCTATATCTGAGTAAATGTAAATATGCATCAAAGTTGGAAATGTATCCACTTTAACCACACACTTGGAGTTGAAAAAGGATGTGTCTCCTGTTAAGCACCTTGACTCCAAAAAAGGTGGCCATTGAATCATTTTTTCCAGTGCAGGTTTAGGTGGTTAAGGAGCCTGCCTCCTCTGCTATAATAGAGATATCAGATAGATTTCATGGTTGATCCCTTACAGTGTATCTTTGTTTTTAATGACTTTCCTGACAAAGAGTGAATTTAAGAATGACATGACTCATCGGTCACAAAATATTTACACTTATGTCAGTTCAGTAAAGCTAAATCTTAAATGTTTATCCATAAAATGAAAATATGTAACATGTAATCCTTCTTGTTACTTTACATACATTTGAACATGTATACAGTATCATTCATTTTGGGATAGTCAAACTTGAAATATCTAGACAGCGGTTGAGTCTACCCTCCACCTTTTAACTCTTTTTATAATATGGCCCTGTCGCATTATATGATTTTCCAGAAATTTTCAATAGATGTCATTTACATAATCTTATTGAGTCAGTGGCATTTGTGGCACTATGTAGTCTGATATACCATGCAACTCAGTTCAACCAGTCTGCAAATCAACCTGCAAAAATGTCTTATGTTGCAGGTGTGGGCTTTGTGTTTGCAAGGTTTGAGATCAAATGAGTGCAAAGCCTGAAGTACAGTGCATAGAATGTCACTGTGAACAAACATAACACTGGGGTTTCAACCTCAGAAATAGAGGAGAGACTCATCTGTTGGATGTTTTGTGTTTTACGTGTCATGAAAGAATGAAAAAGCGGAAAAAGGGGTCAGAAATTGTGGCTGAACTTGCCATACCTGTAAAGCCTTCGTACGGAGCTGGCTCTCTCAGGCAGCACAGTATTGACTGTCAGAAAAATCAGCAAACTGACAATACTTTGGAAATGTGAAACTGTGCTGGAAACTCATTATGGAGTCAGGTGACATGATTATCAACTGCAGCCATCAAGTCTGACACATGGCTTCTAGTCAGAGGGGATGTAATTTGCCACTCAAATAACCTGAACGCTATATTTGTATGAGTGATTCAGGAGCTGCTCCACTTAAACGCATTTTGATTATTTTCAAAGTACTGTTAAGATCTCCATATATTTCATCCATAAATTTCATATTATTTACCCAAAAACTCCCTCCTATTATGTTCCACACCCTCAGATTAGTAACTTGAAATCAGTAAGTGCTATAGGTAATACACTTATTTAATAAAAAAACAGACTGATAAAAAACATTTTTCTTTTTCCACGTAGATTTTGAACCCACCTCCTTCACCAGCAACAGACCGCTCTCTTTACAATACGGAAATGTTTTACTCCTCAAATAGTCCCTCAACCACCAGATCATACAGGTGAGTACATCTTGGCTTTTTAGAAATGATGATTTTGGAAGCTATTCAAAGTTATTATTATTATTTTATGGAGAGCAAATACTAGTAATTCGTAGGATTTGAGAGCTTGATCTTTTAGATTATGTAAATTTGCTGCGTTTTAGTTTGAGCATCATTTACTTCTGAATCTTCAGTGTTTGTGTTGACACATTTTTGTCTGTGTGTTTTTTTTTTTTTGTTTGTTTTTTGTTTTAAACACATGGCAGAGCAAGACTGGGCAGATGCACCCCGTCTGATTGGTTGCAGGTTTTCTTTATAGCCAGTCACATCTTTAGGTTGAATGCATTGCTGAATTTAACAACTTGCTTTATTTCAGTCATCTTTCAGAAAAAACAATTTTTTCATTTTTTTTAATACTAAATTTGTGATGAACAAGACACAGTTGGCAAGATAAATGTTAAGTAGCTGCCATTCATAGTCATGATTGTTCATTAAAACTGACATTACAAAAATTTACAGACTCCATTCTGTCCTGGTCTCCAGACAAATAAAAATTGGTGCTGATATTTTGGATGTTTTCCTTAAGGGCCATGTCTTATTATATGAATTTCCTACAGATTTTCAGTTGCAGCCTTCATTTACAAAATTTTAACAAGTGGGATGGCAGTTGCAGCACTCCCCTATATTCTTCAGTCGTGCAGTCTGACATACCCAGCTATCTATCCATCCATCCATCCATCCATTTTCTAATCCGCTGAATCCGAACACAGGGTCACAGGGGTCTGCTGGAGCCAATCCCAGCCAACATAGGGCACAAGGCAGGAAACAATCCTGGGCAGGGTGCCAACACACCGCAGGACACACACAAACACACCAAGCACACACTAAGGCCAATTTAGAATTGCCAATCCACCTAACCTGCATGTCTTTGGACTGTGGGAGGAAACCGGAGCGCCCGGAGAAAACCCACGCAGACATGGGGAGAACATGCAAACTCCACACAGGGAGGACCCGGGAAGCGAACCCGGGTCTCCTAACTGCGAGGCAGCAGCGCTACCACTGCGCCACCGTGCCGCCCCATACCCAGTTAGCACTGACAAAATCAAACACAGGGACGGGCCCTTTGTTTGCGAGAATTGACAACCAATGACCACTCTGGCAGAGGTACAATGCATATAATGCAGCAATGAGGAATGATGAACCAAGTGTTTTGGACCTGACAAACAGAAGAGAGTATGTATGTATTTTGTATGTCTGATGTTGTGTGTTTTATATACTACAGCAAAAAGGGGTGGGGAACAAAAAAAGGGTCAAGATTGCAGCTAAACCCTCTGTACCTGTAGAGCCTTCACAGAGACTCCAACTCCATCTGGCAGCTTGCTTTTGACTGTCAGAAAAAAGGAGGGGTTGATACTTTAGAACTGTGAAGCGGTGCTGGAAATTCATAACGTAATCCTCTAACTTGACATACCTGCAGTTTCTAGTCATGTAGTCTGAAATCCTAATCCAGATATATGATTAGCAGCTCAGTTGTTAGGTTTGATGTCCCCTGCGACTAGAAGTTAAGTATTGTGGCCTTGGCTTAAGGTTAGTCTGAAGGATCCTGTCAGGAGTAAAATTAAGAGTTTTCAATGGAAGAGGCTGCATGGTGGCAACAGTTGGTAGCACTGCTGATTCACAGTAAGGAGACCAGGATTTCTGCTCCGGGTCCTCCCTGTGTGGAGTTTACCTGTTCTCCCCATGTCTGTGTGGGCTTCCTCCCGGTATTCCAGTTTCCTCCCACAATCCAAAAACATACAGGTTAGCTGCATTGGTGATCCTCAGTTGGCCATAGTCTGTGATTGGGGGGTGTGTGAGGGGTGTGCGTTTACGTGTGCTCACCCTGCAATGGACTGGCTCCCTGTCCAGGTTCTGTGCCTGCCTTGTGCCCTATGCCAGCTGTCAGCAGACCCCAGCGACCTTGTTCAGGACTAAGCTGGTTAGTAAGGATCTGTGCTGGTATCCTGAAGGTTGCTGGTTCGAATCCCTGTCACTGCCAAAAGAGATCCTACTCTGCTGGGCCTTTGAGCAAGACCCTTAACCTGTAATTGCTCCAGGGGTGCTGTATAATGGCTGACCCTGCGCTCTGACCCCAAGGGATATGTGAAAAACAAACAAATTCCTAATACAAGAAATTGTATAAGGTGAAATAAAGAACAAAAAAAAAAAAATGACAGCCATTCAACAGAAATGCACAGTAGTGACTGCTTGTCTGATAGGCTGACACAATGACCTCTAGCCACTTCAAGCTTTCAAAGACACAGTTTGCTCAACCTTTTGATAGACATAAGTAAACACGGTCTTATCTGAATCCTCAAACCTTGCTTTTCTGGTTGTGTAAAGTACAAGCTTTAGTAAAAAAAAAAAAAAATAACTTAAATGTGGCACCTTATGTGGAATTCATATATACATAAAGGATTTAGGGTTTATATCCCAGGCCCCCACTGTGTGGAGTTTTCATGTTCTCTTCCATGTCTCTGGTGCTGTAGTTTACTTCCACAGTTCAAATGAACTGCAGATTAGGTGATTTGACAACGCTAAGTCAGCCCTAGTATGAGTGTGGTGTGTGCATGTGTGTTTGCCCCGTGCTGTACTGGTGTCCTGTCCAGGGTGTGTTCCTGCCTTGCACCCTATACTTACTGGGATAGGCTACAGCCCCCCACTACAATCCTGCTAAGGATTAAGTTGGCTTTGAAAATGGTATGGTATAAAGGGATTGAGTGGAGCAATACTTTTAGTATCAGGAGCAATTTTAAGAATAAGAAGTGCTTTATTGATTTATGTAAAGAAAGTGGCAGCTTTTGATAACATTACTGACTTTAGTGCATATGCTTAATGGTTTTAACATATAATTGCAAAGATAGTCACAGCAATATAGTCATTTCTGAATCAGAAAGCATATATTTCAACATGGCAACTAAAATATTAAGTGAGTTTGGAAAAGAAACATTTCACAATGTATCAGGACAGAGGCTAAAACAGTCAACAAAGGTGTGAATGATGCCAATATATTCTGAAACCCGGTGTGATGTTAACCTCTTCATCAGAGAAGAGGAGAGGGAAAACCAGAGTATGCTGCTTTGCTAGGCATGTAGGCGTGGAAATATTTGTGCAGCTCTTGCTTTATTTTTCCCTTCAACCCATTGCACCAGAACTTGCTCTACTACTTTGAGCCATCTGCATGTTGTTATTTTTGTATATTTTGACAAGATGATTCCAGGTTGAGCGTGCACGTTTCGTCTCGTCTGCTAATCTGTAAAATAACAAACAGTGCTCTGCGTTCCAGCTGCGGGTGGCAAACAGAAGACCACAGTCTGTTAACGTCTTTATAATTTAAAGGGAAAAAGCAGATAGTGAATGATTGCAGGATACTTGTTTTGAATAACTGAGCAGAGTTGGGGGGGGGGGGGATAGTTATAGGATCTGAAGGTGTGGACAGTAGTAGGTGAAATGAGCATGAGGGCACTATATTAACGTTATTTTTATTGAACTATAACAGGCTTTATCCTTATTTGCTAATACAATGTTAAATGCCTATTTAACATGTAGCTTTTGCATTTAAATATTTTGATATGTTATGCTTTTGCAGTTCATCCGAACTCATTATTGAAGTTTCTTTTGGGGGGACCACACTGCACTGTTGTTAACATGCCTGTTTCAAACAAAAGTGATGGTCAGTGGGTCATAATGCATAATGCAGTTAAACTAGTAAGAACCAACTATACATGTATTAGATTAGATTTTTATTATCCCTTACACCACGAGAACATAGTGAAACTCTGCTGTCACAGTTACGGAGGGGGGTGTTAAGGGCAAGGAAGTATATAGAGGCAATTAGATGGTGTATGCATAAATAAATACAGTAAATAAGAGTAGCTGAAGATAAATACAGTAAGAGTTGCAAGTGTAAAACAACTGTACAGAAATATAGATTGCGTGTGTAAACACTTGGGAGAAATAAAAGTAAATGGCAGTACACAAATACAATAGAATTACACATAAACCAGCAGGTGGGTACAGTGCGTGTGTAAGATACATGAAGTGACCCAGAAATTTTAGTCATCTTCACAATACTCTTCCTTGAGATGCAGTACTTACACATTAAAGTACTACTGAAAGCATTGGAGGTGGGGGGGGAAACATCTGGATAAGTGGCGCATCCAGAACTGGAATTTGCAAAAAAAAAACGAGGCACTTGCACACACACACACACCATGTTGCCAGTCAGAGAGGTTTTGACCAAAACACATTGTCCCTTCACATACTGTACCCTGCCATGGCGCCCCCATTTGCCAGATCTTGTTCTCTGCAACTTATTTTTGTTCCCAGAATTAAAACTAAGACTGAAGGGAAGATGATTTGCTACCATGTTAGAAATCCATGAGAAAACACAGGAGGCACTAGACATGGTAACAAAAGAGGAGTACATTAAATGTTTCCAGGAATGGGAGAAGCGCTGGGACAAGTATGCTACATCTCAGAGAGAGGATTTTTCAGGGTGGCTGAAAGGGAATTGCCATAAGGTGTATAATAAAGGGTTTACTTTTTAACAATTTTGGGAATTTTAGATCCCTCCTCTTTAGTAAACCCTCACCTTAACCTCATCCTGTGGTGTCCTGTCATTAATGTTCTTTACAAAGCAGGGCCAAGGACTTAGACACACACAAACACTGAGCTTCTCTGTTGCAGAAACTTGAATATGTTGTCAGGTTTTTAAATGGATTTCTGCTTTCTTCTTTTTTCTAGACCCTACCTGATGCGAGGCATTGCACCACCAACAACCCCATGCAGCACTGACGTTTGTGATAGTGATTATACGACAAGTCGATGGAAGACAAACAAGTATTACATTGATTTGAACTCTGACTCGGACCCTTATCCGCCGCCACCTACTCCCAGGAGTCAGTACATGTCTGCGGAGGAGAGCTGTCCTCCCTCTCCATCTACAGAACGCAGCTATTTTCATTTGTGCCCTCCACCTCCATCTCCCTGTACAGACTCCTCATGACCCTACACAGAAGGACTTTTTCTTTGGCATTTGTAAATATTTTTTAAATATGATCAAATAAGATAACTATATTTTATAAAATATGGGCTGTAGCCATTTTGTGGGTTGGGGTGGGTTGGTTGGGGAGCAGAGCACAAAGAATCAGGATGTGTGAAATTTTGTACAGCAGAAAAATATTTATAATTTTTAAAAATTTACTTTTTAATTCATTGTCACCTGTATGACAAATAACCTGCATCATAATTTTTAATAAACACTATAAAGGTTTTTAAAAAAAGAAGAAAAAAACCGTAAGCAGTCACTTTGATTTAGAAAATTTCTGAAATTTATCTATACTTTTTTTTTTTTTGAGAGCCAACAGATTTCCCAGTGTAAACCGTCATTAAAATAGACTTCATGCATTGAAGGATTTTATTATCATGATAAAAAAAGTTTGTGTAATATGTTCTCAATTATCTGTGCCACTATTAATTTTCCTTTAGCTTGTCAAAAGAAGATTCATGAAGGTGTAGTTAAAATTAGAATGAAAGAGAAATCATACTTATTTGTTTTAATACAGTAGGAAAGAAGCAGGCAAGCGAATGTCAGAGGCCGATGCCAGGCAGTTAAGTAAATAGAGGTTGTAGGAAAGGAGAAAACATTGTTTTCAATATTTATGACCACTATAAAGGCCATGTTTTCTGTGTACATGTATATGTGTGTGTGTTTGTGTATGCCTATGTATACAGATATATCTGTACATCTTTTGTGTGCACATGCACACTTTTCTGGGTTACAAGTTCAAAGTGTGTCTGTCTTTGTGTTTTATAGAGTTTCATTTGGGAGTATTTAAAATTTATATTTTAATTTGATATCACAGCTTTATCACAATCAGTATTCAGTATCTAGTTATAGATATGTGCTGTTTAACAGTCCTTTAATCCGTAAACACACACAATATACTTAGGAAGTGCAATTGCATTAATTACATCTGGGTGTTCTGTTTATTCAATAGAATTTAAAAACTTCTCTATGGGTACATTTTGCAACTTGCTATGTGAAAAACACCAGGTTTACCTCCAGATTAAGATTTTTATTTGAACCACAGATTATCCAGGTGCATCGCATATTGATAAAATGTTTTTGTTTTTTTTTGACAGTTAATATTAACAGAACTGTAATGTTTAGTCTAATTTTATTTTTTAGTCTGTAGCCAGAATTCTTTAAAGTTTTGCATAATTGAGAATGTTTTTTTTTCAGTTCTTAATATGTAGCTATAATAGTGGGAATTTCTGCAACTTTGCATGTGATTCCTTTCCATTTTCACTAAATTATTAAATTTACAAGCCTTTATTTTGCCTTTTGCTGAACATTTGCAATGATATTTATTTTCTGGAGGAATCTCAAATGTCGCTGGATAATAAAACACAATTTACAAGAAATATTCTCTACTTAAAATATTTAAATTCTCTGAAATATCAGACTTTGAATCATTATTTAATGGACATGTTTGGTATTTTTCAAGTCAGCTATTTCTTCACAAACATGGGATATATGCATTTGTCATGCAAAATTGCACTCTAAAGTTAAGCATTTTCTATAAATAAAATATATATATTTCCTGCACTGCCGCTTAACAGTGTAAGAAAAGCTTGAAAAGTTACCACATGTTTCCACTTTTCAAACCAAAACAGCTGTCAAGTATTGATCTGTGAGTTCCGTGTTTCCTATGTATATTTGTTGACAGAAAAGAGAGATCTGGAAATACTGATTTTTGTCTCCTATTCCTTGTACTATTTTTCTACTGGTAAGGCTGTGTTTTCTATTCGCTTGTGTGAGTTTTCACATAAATGTGGAAGCGAATCAAAACAAAACCAATCACATAGCACAACAAGTTTACTGCGATTTGCTCTTTCGAGGAAGTGAAAGTTTATTGCGCCGGAAGACTTAAGTGCCGAGCTATTGCTCATGTCTGGTTGTCTTTTAAAATGGCTGAATCTCATAATATTGGTGTTTTTGTTCTAAAATGACATGTATAAACTGTTTTACAATGTGTGTGTGTGTTATTGCAAGACGCAGATCTTTACTCGACAACTATCTTGGCATGAAAAATTGACTTATTTGGCAGGTTTAAAACTTTTCTTCCATGCCTCATAGTTTGCAATGTAAAGTGCCAGTGTGAACAAGATATGTTACCAAATTTATAGAAAACACTTTAGAACATAATTTTGCAGGACAAATGCATGTGTGTCAGGTTTGTGAAGAAAAATACCAAACTTGTCCTTTAAGTGATCCCTTCTCATTTTACCTGCACTGTGTGCTGATAACTATTTTGTTTTTTTCTTCTCCCACAATAAATAAATGAAAGTTAGATTTTTCAAATCTACAGTATATCGCAATCTTAAAAACTCATTTGGAATAAGTATGTAAAATCTTCTTCTTTCGCTGCTCCCGTTAGGGGCTGTCACAGTGGATCATCATCTTCCATATCTTTCTGTCCTCGTCATCTTGTTCTGTCACACCCATCACCTGCATGTCCACTCTCACCACATCCATAAACCTTCTCTTAGGCCTTCCTCTTTTTCTCTTCCCTGGCAGCTCTATCCTTAGCATCCTTCTCCCAATATACTCGGCATCTCTCCTCTGCACATGTAAAATAGTTACAAAAAAAAAATGTTTAACTTTAAAACATGCATTAAAATTTACCCAGCAGTCCGTATCTTACACTTTTTTTTAGTAAAATGTATTTTTCATGCTATGAAGCACAATCTTTGATCAAGAAATTCTGTTGCAATAAAATATAAACTTGAGAACAGCGCCCTCTTGGGAGCACTGCAGGCGTAACATGTGATTCTATACATTTGTATCACTTCTCTCTAGTAATTTGAAACACTTTACATAATTTGGACTTACTAGTGAGTTGCGATTAACTCTTTCAAAAACATTCATTGTCTGGTTGCCAAACTGTATACCTTCTGTGTTGCTTTTTTAACATATGTTGATTGAAACCATGTTGTGAAACTTTGAATACTTCTGTAGTCCCACAGTGAATTCATTTAGCATCTTTGTGATAGTAATTTTATTAGTGACTGGCAGATAAGCATCAACTAATTACTGTAGGGAAAGCATTAAGGCCACAGTATGGGGTGCACACTGTACTCTTGTTTTAGGCAGCATTGACCGTCAGTAATGCCAAATGAATTCCTCTGCTTGATTCTAGTTCTTTTGCCAGTAAATGTGGTTAGAAACGTCTATAATTATAGAATGAGCAAATGATGCTCTTATCTGTTCAGTGTAACTATTTTAATTTCAAAAATATTTATTTTAAACCTCTCTAAGTGACAGTTTCTGCAGATTCAGATCTTAATTCATTTTGTTTTTCACCCATACAAAGCAAATAAGGTCCCATAAGTGTGTGTACACGTAACCTAATGATTACCCAGGCAACTCACCCCTTACTGAAAACTGGTACAACAAATAAAATTCCATTAATACTGGCTTGTTCTTTAAATTAATTTTAAATAGAAATTGTGAGTTTGCAGTAATTAAACATTTCTACAAGCTACAGTGGATATCTTTTAGCTGTGTAACACTGCTGTCACTGCGAGCCCATCAACACATGCCTGTTAAATATAATGGCTCTGTGTGATGTGGCTCTGGTTATGGAGCCAAGCCTTTAGTGGCTCACACTTGCTTGGATGTTCAGTCGGGTTGAAAGGGAGGAGTGTGTAGGTCACTGACAAAATAAAAAATGTCTTTCTGAGGAACAAAACTACATAATTTGTCCAGCTTTTGGGTAAATCAGTAAGGAAGACTACAGAAGCAGTCACTCACCATGTACTTTTGTAATGGAAGTTATCATACGGTTCTTTCAGAAGATGATCTGTAGTGTTTCAGTTGCCAAGTTACAGTAAAGCTAGAGAATTTGTTGGGACATTTTTTCGTTTTGAGTGCACACTTTTCTTTGAACCTCGTTGAACACATTGTGAAAGACCAAACACTTAAACAGTATAGACCAGACAGAGCGTTACTCCATCATATGTAACATGCTTATATGGATGGCTTACAATGAAAGCAGCAGCAGCAGCACATGGGAGCCAGGGTTTAAACTTACTGACTGTAACCATGTGTGGCTTCAGAATAGTCGGTGCTGGCTATCTGTGAATATTTAATTTTATAAAACCGTTGAATTTGTTCAAGAAAACATGAACAATTAAGGTACTTTAAACAATGATAGACTTGACCACAAAGAAATCTTTAATGTGACTTGCACAATAATTGAAATTAAATGAAACCAGGTACATTTTACAAAGATTTTAATACAGGACAGTTAATTTTATGAGTGTTAACTTGAAAGAGGGGGAACCATCACAAAAGCTGCTTTAATAAAGCTCCTCTATTATGTACCAACAGCAGCTGGAAGGCAAAACAGCCATTTTGTCGTCCTGCTTTCAGTGGTCTCATTTTCCTTTTCTACACATGTCAAGTGATGTTGCCTGTCAGCCCTTAAGAAACACAAATAGATGCCAGTGTCAGGTTTGACTTCAAAAAGTTTAAAAAAAAAAAAAAGATTTTAAAATGAAATTACTGTAGTTTTGTTTCTACGATAATCAATGCAACCTATGGTGGACTAACACCATGTCTAAAGATTGTCCCTTCCTTATGCCTGATACTTGCTGGGTTAGGCTCCAGCTTTCCCAAAACCCTGCTCTGGATAAGCGGGCTTAGAAAATGGAGGGGTGGATGAATGATAATAAATAAATGTGTCCACTCTGTCTTTTTGAATTGTTTCATCGTTCATACCCTTGTGACTTTTAGTGTAGTGACTTTAAACAACTTTGGGGGAAATAAATAAAATTAATGTGACCATACAAACAAGTAGCTACTTACGGTATTCTGTATTTTTTTTACTAAATATTCCTTTTAAAATTGTTTTAAAGTTATTTAATGGAATGTACACTTACTTGCAGTTTGTTTTAATTGTCTGTCTCTGTCTGTCTGTCTCTCTCTCTCTCTCATAGATATATAGATAGACAGATCTATATAGATATACAGTATATAGATATGTGTGAGAATGTGTGTATATGTATACATAGTACAGTGTATTATATATATATATATATAATATATTATTTTATATATATATATATATATCCCCCGAAGCTGATTCAATTTTCATCATTAAGGTTTTGGCCGAGTTTTACAGCCGAATGCCCTTTCTGACACTAACCCCTCTCTGTTTATACAGGGCTTGGGACCGCCACCAAGTTGAGCTGATTTACCCTCCCCCCTTCCAGTGGCTTGATTTTTTTTATATATATAATTTTCCATACGTGTGTTACATATACAGTAATTGTATGTACATAGCTATACTATTGTGCAGTATACTAGTACTAAAAAAAAAGGATCGGAACTACCCAATTTTGAAATCTGTATTATGTCAGCAGTATGAAGAATTTGATAATTTTGCTGTCAGGTCTTGAAGTGGACCATCCTGGATTTTTTTCCCCAGTGCACCTTATTCTCAGAACCACTGGGTCGGCGGGGTTAACCTAAACTTAATCCCCACACCCCATTCTTTGAAGCATCAGTTGTATAATAGTGGGGTCTAAACTCTAAAGGGGCCACCATTGTAACATGTGTATATAGATGGCAGACCCGGGAGATAGTGTGGGAGTTGGAATTGCCTTGAACATCAGGCTCCACATGTGTGTGGTCCACGGGAACGAAGCAGCTGGAAGCTGTGGAGTTATCTGTTGTTTTCTTTGGTATTGTCTTGGTACTGGTACTGAGGTGCTAAAGCTGGTATTGGTACCAAAGTCAAAATGTTTGTATTGATTCAACTCTAATCTGTACCTGCATATATGTACATATATACACACACACATACAGTATATAACAATACTTCTGAATCTGACTCAAATTATTCTGTCCCTCGTTTAGAAATGCCAAGCCATGTTCATTACTTGTTGGGATGTTCTTTGTGCATTTCATACATCTATTCAGTTTTATTCTCTTGTTCAGATTTCATATGCATTTGCTTACCAAAAGAAAGTGCTGATGACCCTTCCCAAAAACACCTGAATGAACTTTTCTTTGATACGTAAAGCTGTGCCATAGAATTCTGTGACTACAAATTTTAATGTAACAATATTCTCCATTTAACTGTTAAGGAAGGACAAAACCAAAGGAAAGAAATATCCATTTATTTGTGTACTGAGAGCTTTTGAGGGAAAAATCCAGATGTCTTTTGACTTGGAAAGCTAAATTAAACAGGTTGGAGTTCATTTAACTTTACACGTTGAGGTGTCACTGAATGATGACTGGCAAAGGAACAGAAGAGCTGGCTAAAATGAAGGCCTGCATGGGCACACAAGCAGAACTCGAAAAATGCAGACTTGTGCTGCATGTTGTCAGCTGTCCGCCCAAAGCAATTTTTTGGGTGGAACCTGCAAACACAGTTCTTTCAGAAAACAAACGTGCAGGGAAATTCATTTGAACATTAGAGTAATTTGTAAATAAATCATAGAAAACTGCTTGGGGGGGGGGGGGGGGGGATATATAAATGAACTGAGTCTGACATGAAAATTAAGTGCTGCAGTGTTCTGGCATCCCTTCCAGGGTTAGTTGTGCCTTATGCTGCTGACTGCCTTGTACCAGATAAGTGGTTTCAGGAAATGTTTGGATAAAACTTAGTTTTCATTAAACATATTTTCTGTTATAGTATTAGGCTTGGTATTTATTTTTATTTTTTTTAAACTAAACTTGTTTTATTGACCTTTTTCTTGGAAATGTGACAAACATCTTTTATTATTTTTTATTTTGCACGGTTCAGTGTTGCCACTTTATTTCTTGCCAGTTCTCTTTCAGTCCACCAAACATGAATCTCTTTCTGCTTCTTTCTCTTTATCATTAAGCCCATTTTTACGATGGAAATGGTAAACGTAAAACACAAAAATCACAAGTGTGTTTGGGAAGAAGGTTATCGTGCCAGGTACCATTTTCAAGTGGTTTCTCCAGTTTTTTTTTTTATTTTATTATGGCAGATGTGTATATTTATCAATGTTTATTTGCATGTCTAGTTAATGACTATTTCTTTTCATTTCAATGAAGTGTATCGGATTTCTGTGCTGGCCAGTGTGAATTTGGACGCAAGTGAATTGAAAGTGCTGGAAGGAGTGGGCTTGTGGAGTGGGGCGGATGAGTGCGTCAAAGAGAGAATGCTGCAATAAATAAAATAAAAAACATTGCTTTTAACCACTTTACACTTATTTTATTATTTCAACACTACTGTATCTTAAATTTATGACCAACATTTGGTTTGTGTTTCACGTTGAAATAATTTTCAAGTTAATTATTCCCTGTATAAATAATGTAAAGTTGGCCTTGCAGTTTAATTTTGTATTATAGTGTTTGTTTTTTTTTTTTGATTTTATAATAAAGGATATATTTTAAAGAATGAGTGATCAGATTCATGAAATTATTAAATAGCTTTGTGAAGAGGAGGAGAAGAAGAAAAGTTTATCGTGAGAGTCAAAACTGAAGAAGATAATCAGCTGGTTAACAATGGAGGTAAGCAGACCTTTTAATTTAAATTTAAAGACGGAGTGTAATGTATGTGATAGTGAGTTGGCTGAGTCCACATCTTTATTTTACATAGCACCTTTAATAGATGATAATGGAAGAGAGGAATTGGCAGCTTATGGCGAACTGTTGTAATTTTCAATGCCAAACTGTCCATAACAGGTTTAGAAATTTGTGCAGTGCCTTCAGAAAGTATTCAGACCCTTTACCTTTTACACATTTGTTTTTTTACATCCTTGTTTCATTTTTCCCCTCAACAAGCAACACTCAATACCCCCTAATGACAAAGTAAGAACAAAATTTTTGAAATTCTTGTAAATTTCTTAAAATAAAATGAATAACAACAGACACAAGAATTCAGACCTTTTCCTATGACACTTGAAATTTAGTTCTAGTGAATTTCCTACTAGAAAAAGCATTTGACATGATTGAATTGGAACTACCTTTTCACTACCTTAGAGAAATTTGAGTTTGGCCCAAACATTTGTGCATGGATCAAACTACTGTATACCAACCCAGAAGCTTCAGTTTGTATTAACATTTGTTCAGACTACTTTAAACTAGAACATGGTAGCAGACAAGGATGCCCCTTGTCACCACTGCTATTTGCAATCTCCATTGAACCACTAGCAGTTCACTGTCGAAATGATTATCAGATAAAGGGATTATCAGAGAAGAACCTGAACAGAAAGTTTCTCTCTATGCAGATGATATGGTACTGTATATATCAGACCCACAAAATACTGTGCCTGCAGTCTTAACAGCACTTGCAGAATTTCAAAAGATCTCTGGTCTCAGAATTAATTGGAATAAAAGTGTGCTCTTTCCAGTGAATTCTCAAACATTCAATATTAGATTGGACACCATTCCTTTTATTATTGCAGATCAGTTTAAATACCTCGGGGTAAATATCACAAGTAAACATAAAGCTCTTGATCAACAAAATTTTGCAATCTGTATGGAAAAAATTAAGCAAGACTTGCATAAATGGTCAACCCTTCATCTCACTCTAGCTGGAAGAATTAATGTTAAAAATATAAGCTTAGGAAGAATATTCATCTTATTTCAAAACATTCCAATATACAGTTGGGCAAAAAAGTATTCAGTCAGCCACCAATTGTGCAAGTTCTCCCACTTAAAAAGATGAGAGAGGCCTGTAATTTTCATCACAGGTACACCTCAACTATGAGAGACAAAATGAGAAAAAAAAATCCAGAAAATCACATTGTCTGATTTTTGAAGAATTTATTTGCAAATTATGGTGGAAAAAAAGTATTTGGTCAATAACAAACAAGCAAGATTTCTGGCTCTCACAGACCTGTAACTTCTTCTGTAAGTGGCTCCTCTGTCCTCCACTCACTACCTGTATTAATGGCACCTGTTTGAACTCGTCATCAATGTCCACAACCTCAAACAGTCACACTCCAAGCTCCACTATGGCCAAGACCAAAGAGCTGTCAAAGGACACCAGAAACAAAATTGTAGACCTGCACCAGGCTGGGAAGACTGAATCTGCAATAGGTAAGCAGCTTGGTGTGAAGAAATCAACTGTGGGAGCAATTATTAGAAAATGGAAGACATACAAGACCACTGATAATCTCCCTCGATCTGGGGCTCCACGCAAGATCTCACCCCGTGGGGTCAAAATAATCACAAGAACGTTGAGCAAAAATCCCAGAACCACACGGGGGGACCTAGTGAATGACCTGCAGAGAGCTGGGACCAAAGTAACAAAGGCTACCATCAGTAACACATTGCGCCGCCAGGGACTCAAATCCTGCAGTGCCAGATGTGTCCCCCTGCTTAAGCCAGTACATGTGCAGGCCTGTCTGAAGTTTGCTAGAGAGCATTTGGATGATCAGAAGAGGATTGGGAGAATGTCCATATGGTCAGATGAAACCAAAATAGAACTTTTTGGTAAAAACTCTACTCGTCGTGTTTGGAGGAGAAAGAATGCTGAGTTGCATCCAAAGAACACCATACCTACTGTAAAGCATGAGGGTGGAAACATCAGGCTTTGGGGCTGTTTTTCTGCAAAGGGACCAGGACGACTGATCCGTGTAAAGGAAAGAATGAATGGGGCCATGTATCGTCAGATTTTGAGTCAAAACCTCCTTCCATCAGCAAGGACATTGAAGATGAAACGTGGCTGGGTCTTTCAGCATGACAATGATCCCAAACACACCGCCCGGGTAACGAAGGAGTGGCTTCGTAAGAAGCATTTCAAGGTCCTGGAGTGGCCTAGCCAGTCTCCACATCTCAACCCCATAGAAAATCTTTGGAGGGAGTTGAAAGTCCGTGTTGCCCAGCGACAGCCCCAAAACATCACTGCTCTAGAGGAGATCTGCATGGAGGAATGGGCCAAAATACCAGCAACAGTGTGTGAAAACCTTATGAAGACTTACAGAAAACGTTTGACCTCTGTCACTGCCAACAAAGGGTATATAACAAAGTATTGACATGAACTTTTTGTTATTGACCAAATACTTTTTTTCCACCATAATTTGCAAATAAATTCTTCAAAAATCAGACAATGTGATTTTCTGGATTTTTTTTTCTCATTTTGTCTCTCATAGTTGAGGTCTACCTATGATGGAAATTACAGGCCTCTCTCATCTTTTTAAGTGGGAGAACTTGCACAATTGGTGGCTGACTGAATACTTTTTTGCCCCACTGTACATCAATAAATCATTCTTTAAGCAATTAGATTCAACAATAACCTCATTTATCTGGAACATAAAACACCCACGTATCCAAAGAGCGACCCTACAAAGACCTCAGGCAGAAGGTGGCATGGCTCTACCTAACTTTCTGTTTTATTACTGGGCAGCAAACATACAAGCCATAAAAACCTGGACACCAATAGATGAACATACACAGGTTTGGTCCGCAATAGAAGTAAAATCCTGCAGTACTACTTTATATTCCCTGCTCTGCGCTCCAATAAATGTGAGTTATCTCCAATATACTAATAACCCAATTGTGCTTCACTCACTCAGAATATGGCACCAGTGTAGACCTCATTTTAAGATGGAGAAGCTTTAATCTGTGGCACCTCTGCATGAGAACCACCTCTTTCAACCCTCCCAAAACATATCCAGTCTTTAATATCTGGAAAAGATTTGGGATTAAATTGCTTAGAAATCTTAATACAGACAACATCTTTGCATCCTATGAACAATTACATTCCAAATTTAATTTTCCAGCTACACATTTCTTTCACTATCTTCAAATTAGAAACTTTGTTAAACAGAACCTGCCCGATTTTCCCCCATCTCCCACCTTCCTCTACACTAGAAAAAATATTGCTCAGTTTTTTGAGGACTCAGACAGCATTTCTGCAGTTAATAAAATTATTTTACAGTCCCCCTCTTTCAAAGATCCAAAAGGATAGTTGGAAAAAGATCTCTCACTCCACATATCAGAAAAGGAGTGGAAGGTAGCAAAGCAGAGAATCCACTTGAGCTCCATATGTGCAAAGCATACAATTATTCAACTCAAAATTTATATATCGAGCTCATCTGTCTCGCTTAAAACTGTCCACAATGTTTCCAGGGCAAGTGCCAACCTGTGAACACTGCAATCAAGCTCCAGCCTCACTGGGTCACATGTTTTGGGTGGCCTGTGCCAAATTAACATCATTTTGGACCAAAATTTTTATGTGCCTTTCAGACAGCCTTGGTGTCCCAAACCCTCCTAACCCACTAACAGCTGTGTGTGGTGGGCTCACAGAGGGGTTTAAAGTGGAGAAGGACAAACAAACTGTGATGGCCTTTATTTCACTTTCGACACGCAGACTTATTTTGCTAAATTGGAAGAATCCTAACTCTCCTCTTCTAAGTCAGCGGGTCACTGATGTTTTATATTATTTGAAATTGGAAAAAATCTAATTCTCACTTAGATGATCTGTGCAGAACTTTTTCAAAACCTGGCAGGATCTTCTCAATAATATTTTTGAATAAGCTGTCAAGCACTGAAGAAGTAGATTCTCTTTGTTTACTCATCAATTTATTTTTTTACTAACTTAAAAAGTTTTTTTTCCTGTTGGCCATGCTCTTTCTCAGGGGTGGGGGTTGATTTGTTTTCAATCCTATTTTTTGTAAAAATTTGTCATCGTTCCATATAAATAGATCAATCAATAAAATTAAAAAAAAGATTGCGGTATATTATTTAAACTGCCTGTCTTTAATTAACAGTCAGTTCTACTGCACACCCCATTTTATTTATAGTCGTTGAGATGTTTCTACATTGGTAGTCAATTCAGTGGACTGAAGGTGATTAGTGTTTGTACGGCTCCTGGAAAATCATGAAAAGCCATTGCAAACGGGACTAAGGCCGTGTCCTGCCTGTCTCCTTCATCTCTTTGAATTTAAATTTTAGGATGGAGTAATTTATTATGTTGGATTTTTTTTTCTTTGTATTGTAAAAGTTGCTGTCTTACGTGACGCATCCATTTTGAAGGACTGTCTTAATGAGAATTTTTGAAGTGATGGCTCTTAAGGTAGTTGTTTGTCTAGGACTGATTTTGGTCTTCTGTGTGTTTTGCATTTGGTACGTCGCACATCATCATCATCTCCTTTACAATACTCTACTGTCCTCTGGAATAACTAAACACGTTAGAAAATATACACATGGCGGTGTAACATTTAGGTATGGTTAGCAGGTTGTACAGTCACTGTAGTCAGTGAGTTCAGGACTGAGTTCAGCAGGTCAGTTCTAGAAGCTTCTCAAACCATTTTCACGCTTGTGGTAGCCCACCAGGACTGAACAAACGGCAGAAAACAGTACTTGAGTACATCACTGGAACCTCCGTCACTCACAAATACACACGGTGGTGATAGCTTGCAGTTCCCAATTAATGAAACCCAAATTGATTTATTTGTAATGAATCCCTCCTTTGCTTGAACGCGTCTGGGCGTTGTAATCTTTATGAAATGGAACTTCCAAAGCGATTCAGCTGTGACAAATAAAATAATTTACCAAAAATTTTGCAAATTTTACCAAAAAACTGAGAAGATCGTTCCTCCACCACACTATGCGACTCTTCAATTCCACCCAGGGGGGTAAACATTAACATTATACAAAGTTATTATCTGTCTGTATACCTGCATTGTTATCAATCTTTAATCTAATATTGTTATTTGTATCAGTATGCTGCTGCTGGAATATGGGAATTTCCCCTTGGGATTAATAAAGTATCTATCTATTATATAGTGCCTTTCTATCTATCTATCTATTATATACATGCCTTTCTATTATATAGTGCCTCTGTCTATTATATAGTGCCTTTCTTTCTATCTATCTATCTATCTATCTATCTATCTATCTATCTATTATATAGTGCCTTTCTATTTATCTATTATATAGTGCCTTTCTATCTATCTATCTATCTATCTATCTATCTATCTATCTATCTATCTATCTATCTATCTATCTATCTATCTATCTATCTATCTATCTATTATATAGTGCCTTTCTATTATATAGTTTCCTTTCTATCTATCTATAGATCTATCTATCTATTATATAGTGTATCTATCTATCTATTATATAGTGCTTTTCTATTTATCTATTATATAGTGCCTTTCTATCTGTCTATAGATCTATCTATTATATAGTTTCCTTTTTATCTAAATGTTAGGAAATAGTGGGAGTGAAAGGCAAACTTTATAACAGCGACTGACCGTTATGAATGTGGCTACCCTGATGGTAAATTTATAGAGTGACCACATTTTTCAAAGTCCCAAACGGGGACACTTGTGTAGCTTGTACTGTATGCTCCAAGGTTGTTATAGTTTTGTCTTTTTATATTATTTTTATATTTCTGTATTTCTTCTGACCTTACCTGAAATTCAGTTTAGTTTTAGTTTTCCTTCACCGTGTATTTTTAGTTTAAATTTCATTTTTATTTCACAAAGACATTTCTATTTTATTTTTATATCTATTACTTTTAGTTTCAGTAATTATGGCATGTAGCTACTATGGAGTTTAGTTTTGTGTCACAATCAGACAGAACTGTACACTTAACAGATTTGGATAGGAGTTTCATATTAGTGGACGCTTACTACACGACATGATTTACTATCTGGTTTTGTTTTTGTCAGATAAAAACAAGCACAATCAAAACCTGCTACTGAATAGGAACAATTGTATACAATTTTATAACTTTTAAAATATTTTCTATGTCATTTGTGCTGAACAAACATGTGCTGACTGTTGGTGCTTTTCATCTTTTCTTTTTATACCCCACAGTGGGACAATTTTGTAATGAAATTCAGGTGAATTTTAAGGTTTGAGGGTTTTTTACTCTAAATGTCTACGAAGTGGCAGGTGAATTATTGTTAACAAAAAGGAGGCACCTGGGAAATAAACTGAAATGTTACTCACTCGTGATTTTTCTGTCCATACAGTAAAGGTTTTGCTGACCAACACATTCCGACTTCAGGAGTTTGAATTACATCTTGATATACAACAAGTGCGAAGAAAGGCGGCACGTAAATCATTTTCTATTCTGCACTCTTTATGTGCCCGTATTCAGCTCACTCTTTCACCGCAAATGTTGTGTGAACAGCCGCCCGCCGTTCACTGGATGAATACATGCAGGCGGCTCGTGGGGCTTGACTTTCTGTTTTAGAGTTAAAAGTTTACAAGGGTTAAAGACGAGCACAAGAATATTCATACAAAAATGAAAACTAAAAATTTTTGGTAAATTATTTTAATTCAGTTAGACTTTCCAGGTACATTCATAGTTTCGTTTGGTTGTCTATTTTATTTTACAAAAATGTTTTGGTTTTTTTTAATAACTAGGGGGCTCGCTTCGCTCGCCAACCCCCATGTGGTGCTACGCACTACTAGTCACTTCACGTACGGGGAAGCGGATGTACAATTTAAACAGATTATTTTCATGGGAATTGTTACATATGCATAATACGTAGAACTAACTATTTTATATTACAGTGAGTAATTAACCATAGTAAAAAAAATAGTAAACGGTAATATATTGAAAGATAATCATGCTATATGTTGTGTTAGAGGTATTCATTGCGTTATATGTTTTTGTTTTGTTTGGCTTTGAAATGAACACACAAATACTTTTTAAACTTACACTTTTACTGTAAAACTTCAGTAAAAACAATATTTGGAATTAATGTTTCATCAATATCACATTGAATTTTGATTCTGTGTTTGGACTTTCATCGTAACAAAGTGACATTCCCAGCGCTTCATCACTTCTCCACATTTTGTTATGTTACAGCCTTATTCCAAAATGGATTAAATTCATTTTTTTCCTCAGAATTCTACACACAACACCCCATAATGACAACATGAAAAAAGTTTACTTGAGGTTTTTGCAAATTTATTAAAAATAAAAACACTGAGAAATCCCATGTCCATAAGTATTCACAGCCTTTGCTCAATACTTTGTCGATGCACCTTTGGCAGCAATTCCAGCCTCAAGTCTTTTTGAATATGATGCCACAAGCTTGGCACACCTATGATGCTGCCACCACCATGCGTCACTGTAGGGATGGTATTGGCCTGGTGATGAGCGGTGCCTGGTTTCCTCCAAACGTGACGCCTGGCATTCACACCAAAGAGTTCAATCTTTGTCTCATCAGACCAGACCATTTTCTTTCTCATGGTCTGAGAGTCCTTCAGGTGCCTTTTGGCAAACTCCAGGTGGGCTGCCACGTGCCTTTTACTAAGGAGTGGCTTCCGTCTGTCCACTCTACCATACAGGCCTGATTGGTGGATTGCTGCAGAGATGGTTGTCCTCCTGGAAGGTTCTCCTCTCTCCACAGAGGACCTCTGGAGCTCTGACAGAGTGACCATCGGGTTCTTGGTCACCTCCCTGATTAAGGCCCTTCTCAAACCGATCGCTCAGTTTAGATGGCTGGCCAGCTCTAGGAAGAGTCCTGGTGGTTTCGAACTTCTTCCACTTATGGATGATGGAGGCCACTGTGCTCATTGGGACCTTCAAAGCAGCAGAAATTTTTCTGTAACCTTCCCCAGATTTGTGTCTCGAGACAATCCTGTCTCGGAGGTCTACAGACAATTCCTTTGACTTCATGCTTGGTTTGTGCTCTGACATGAACTGTCCACTGTGGGACCTTCTATAGACAGGTGTGTGCCTTTCCAAATCAGGTCCAGTCAACTGAATTTACCACAGGTGGACTCCAATGAAGCTGCAGAAACATCTCAAGGATGATCAGGGGAAACAGGAGGCACCTGAGCTCAATTGTGAGCTTCATGGCAAAGGCTGTGAATACTTATGGACATGGGATTTCTCAGTGTTTTTATTTTTAATAAATTTGCAAAAATCTCAAGTAAACTTTTTTCACGTTGTCATTATGGGGTGTTGTGTGTAGAATTCTGAGGAAAAAAATGAATTTAATCCATTTTGGAATAAGGCTGTAAGATAAGAAAATGGGGAAAAAGTGATGCGCTGTAACTGCCTGTCAGTGAATTTCGTTTCTCCCTAATAAAACGACTTTTTCGAATGTTTGTCTCTGAGATTTGTTAATTGTTTTTGTAAAAGCTATTCTAATGGGAGACTGTTAGTGTTTTAATATGAATGGCATATCAAGATCTCCTTTGTTTTTTAATGTTATCCCCTGAAGATCCACTACATTACCTTTCTTGTCGCCTGTTAAAATTTTACATGTCAGAATTCCATTCGTTATCCAACCCGCTATATCCTAACTACAGGGTCACGGGGGTCTGCTGGAGCCAATGCCAGCCAACACAGGGCACAAGGCAGGAAACAAACCCCGGGCAGGGAAAATAAGATTAGGTAATACTAAATAAAAAGAATAAAGTAAGGTCTGATGGCCAGGAGGACAGAAAAAAAAACTCGAGTGGGCAGAAATGCACCCCGGGCAGGGCACCAGTCCACCGCAGGGCACACACTAGGGCCAATTTAGAATCGCCAGTCCACCTAACCTGCATGTCTTTGGACTGTGGGAGTAAACCCGCCCAGACACAGGGAGAACATGCAAACTCCATGCAGGGAGGACTCGTGAAGTGAACCTCAGGTCTCCTAACTGTGAGGCAGCAGCGCTACCCACTGCGCCACCGTGCCGCCCTCATGTCAGAATTATTCGACCAATTTTCAATACAACTAATCTTGTCCTATTGCATAGCTCATCACTCAGACATAAATTACGCAATCACATTACGATACGTCCTCCTTTCTTCAATCATTTGGCCGGTGGAAGACCAGACGGTGTTAACGGTTGTTGTTGTTCTTCATGATATTGTAAGTTCATGTTTTCATCTTCCACGCCATCACCACCAACTGAGTCTATTGATACGCATTTAACCAATTTGCCGAGTAACCGATTGACAATTTTCACATTTAATTTGTTTCACGTCGTCGTTTCTCGGTGCTAGGATCGCCCATGTACTCACTTCTTCTGTTGATAACCCTTCAGGATGAAATTCTTCATTAAGATTTGGACATAACAACTCGTCTTTTATTGGGAACTTTAAAGTGAGGAAAATGTAAAAATTTATAAGAGCTGAGATTGCAAGGAAGTGCGTCCGCCAAAAGCATTCACACAAATGAGAGGTGAGAGGACCGCGGGCGTGGAAATGGTGGAGAGGAGGGCAGGACTTGATAAGATGTCTTGGCAATAGTCTCGTCTCGTCTCAAGATTTTCTTTTTATAATAGTGTGAGAGTTTCAGTTTTGATTTTAGTTTTCGTTAACTATAATAACCTTGGTATGCCCACACGTAAAGAACATCCTAGTTTGATTAATGGCTGCTTTATCTCACCAGTATCATCAGAGAAGCATCAGGGCATGGAGGAGAGAGAGAAAGAGAAACCCCTTCACAAATAAACGCATCGGCCTCCATGCAGGGCTTCAAGTGGAAACAAAGAAATGGCAGCGCTGTGTGTGTTTGTCCAGTTCTTGGTCGCCCTCATGATGCTGTTGAAATTCCACACACATTCTTCATTAAGTTTTCCTTGACATGTTATTTGTACATTAAATTGTGGGGAGGGGGGTGTTTATGTGCCCCTTGGAGTTTTCTGATTATATTTTAAATACACTGCTAAAACAATGAAGGGGGCACTTAATCATCCCAGTCCGACACCAAGTCAGTTACACACCAGAGATTTCAATGTGTCCAGTTAGGAAGAACAAGTGACTGGGAATCAACGTCACCTGCTGTGGTGCAAATGAAAGTGAGAACAGGTGACACCCCCAAAAAAGGGAATGGTGGCCACAGACACCTGCTCTCTCCTGACTGATTCTTCTCTAGTTTTGCTGGTGTCCTTGTCACTACTGGCAGCATGACGGTGGTATCTGCAGTCCATTCAGGTGGCACAGGCGGTCCAGCTCCTCCAGGATGGCACAAACATATGTGCTGTCACAAGAAGGACTCAAGAGCACGGAGGAGATACCAGGAGATGGGCCATCACACGAGGAGAGCTGGACAGGGCTGTAGTGGAGCCTCCTTTTGTCCTCTAGACCAGGGGTCCGCGACCCACTACCGGGCCGCAGCCGTCTGACAGCCGGGCCGCGAGAGAACTGCCGGCAATGGAGACTCACTCAGAGTTTTCAGAATGCTTGGCGGGCGCAGAGAGAGGAGAGAGACCGAGGTGAGAGACTATTACAACAAAGTATTGTTACGGTCCCGACAGTTTCACCATATGACACGAGTCTATAGAAATCTCGTTACTACGAAGTACATTCAGCAGATGCTTTCATTACAACGAAGTGACCTTGAAATGCCTGAATGAATCATCCACAGAGCAGTTAGATCTGTGGTCGCAGCTCAGTTGTGCACGTTTACACATCGATCCCCAAACAGAAACATTGTAAAAAAAATTCTTTCTTCGAACTTTCCTCGTAGCGTTTTATTTTTTTTGCTGTTTTTGTTATCTGTGGTTTTCAGTGATACCTTTTGTTTATTGCTTGTCAACATTTGAAAAACATCCATTGGAATTTAACTCATCGTCACCCTCCTATAGAAACGGCAGACACGAAAAAAACGATAACAGTGTTAATGTTAAGGCGGAGTGGCGGCTCTGAGGGTAGGGATCTGCACTGGCAATCGGAAGGTTGCCGGTTCGAATCCCGTAAATGCCAAAAGGGACTCTGCTCTGTTGGGCCCTTCAGCAAGGTCCTTAACCTGCAATTGCTGAGCGCTTTGAGTAGTGAGAAAAGCGCTATATAAATGCAAAGAATTAATATTAAAAAATGATTATTATTAAAAAAATTAATGTTTGTGATGTGCAATCTGTAGGAATGGCAAATGTAAAGCATATGTCTGTTATATGCAAAAAAAGAAGAAAAATCTCAGATTGCAAACGTATGCGAACTGCTTAATAACTTTAATAATAATAGAAATGTTATGTAAATTGTGTATAAAACTGCCCACCCCCCCACTCCACCTAACCCCCCCCCCCCCCCCCAAGACCGGTCCGTGTAAAAATTTGCATCTAATAAAGTGGTCCTTGCTGTCAAAAAGGTTGGGGACCACTGATCTAGACGCTGTCCTCCTATAGCCTGTGATGAGTGTCTGATTCTGGATGGAGGTATTGTTGACCATTCTTCATACAAAATCTCTCCAGTTCAGTTCAATTTGATGGACAGCCTGCTTCAAATCATCCCATAGATTTTCGATGATATTCAAGTCAGGGGACTGTGATGGCCATTCCAGAACATTGTACTTCTCCCTCTGCACGAATGCCTTTGTAGATTTCCAACTGTGTTTTGGTGTCATTGTCTTGTTGGAATATCCAACCCCTGCGTAACTTCAACTTTGTGACTGATATTTGAACATTATCCTGAAGAATTTGTTGATATTGGGTTGAATTCATCAACTTTAACAAGGGCCCCAGTCCCTGAACTGGCCACACAGCCCCACAGCATGATGGAACCTCCACCAATTTTGACAGTAGGTAGCAGGTGTTCTTCTTCCGCCATGCAAAGCACTTTTTGTTCTGACCAAATAACTCCATTTGTGTCTCATCAGTCCAAAGCACTTTGTTCCAAAATGAATCTGGCTTGTCTAAATGAGAATCGGCATACAACAAGCGACTCTGTTTGTGGCGTGAGTGCAGAAAGGGCTTCTTTCTCATCACCCTGCCATACAGATAGATAGATAGGATACTTTATTAATCCCAAGGGGAAATCCACATTACGTTTTATTTATTATTAAAGATGTTCTTTGTGCAAATTGTGCTGAATTGTAGAACGATGTCCAGATACACCATCTGCAGCAAGATGTTCTTGCAGGTCTTTGGAGGTGATCTGTGGGTTGTCTGTCACCATTCTCACAATCCTGCTCATATGTCACTCCTGTATTTTTCTTGGCCTGCCAGACCTGCTGGTTTAACAGCAACTGTGCCTGTGGCCTTCCATTTCCTGATTCCATTCCTTACAGTTACAGAAACTGACAGTTTAAACCTCTAAGATGGCTTTTTGTAGCCTTCCCCTAAACCAACAATCTTTGTTTTCAGATCTTTGGAGAGTTGCTTTGAGGATCCCATGCTGTTATTCTTCAGAGGAGAGTCAAAGGGAAGGAAGCACAACTTGTAATTGACCACCTTAAATCCCTTTATATCTCATGATGGACACACCTGTCTATGAAGTTCAAGGCTTAATGAGCTCATCACACCAAGTAATCAGCATTGAGCAGTGACAGGCATTCAAATCAGCACAATGACAAGGGGACCCACATTTGTGCCCAGCCAGCTTTTCACATTTGATTTAATTTCATTAAACTAAATACTGCGTCACTAAAAATCTTTGTTCAGAAAACACCGCAGTACTCGGATGTTCCTAGGAAATGAGACATACCACTGTTATCTTTATTGTTGAAAGGAGAGTCAATTATTATGCAGGCTGAGAGGGGGTCACAAACTTTTTCATGTGACTGTAATTAAGAACTAAACCAAGCGAGTACGGTGCCTGTAAGCCCAACGTCATTTTCTAGTCGGTGCAGTAATCGAATGGTCGATGGTGTCAAACGCTGCACTTGAGTCTAACAACATCATTCCAGTGGAGTTTCCTTCATCAGAAGATATCAGAATGTCGTGTTAGTGCCGTTTCTGTACTATGACCAGTGCGGAAACCACAGTACAATTAGGTCAAACTGAGCTGAGCCCCGAACAAGCCAAAAATCACCGTTTCTTATCATCTTGACGTCGCTCCTAACGATGTATTTGCTGTCTATTCTGACTCACTACTCCAGCTGGCTTCTCATGGGCCCTTTTCTTGACCACCAACACTTTCTGTATCTCGTCATTCAGTATCATTTCTTAATGCCATTACTTCCTAACTGGCCTTCAAACAACAGGTGTTCCCCCTTCTCTGTCCTCGGGCAGTTTCTGTACGTCATTGTCTTCCTTCTCTGTCTTTCTGAGTTACTCAATATTGGTGGCTTCGCTCTGCGCTCAAGTCAAAAAGAAACATGGCAATGCCTTTAACTATTTGCTTGACATATCGAATTCACACTAAGTTTAATGCTTACAGGATTGGTTCCTGCCTTGTGCCCTGTGTTGGCTGGGATTGGCTCCAGCAGACCCCCGTGACCATGTGTTCGGATTCAGTGGGTTGGAAAATGGATGGATGGATGGATAGTTTTATGTCTTTTTATGCTAATACATGACTTTTTATTTTCCATAGTAGCACTGGTGGGGAAGTGGTTGGCGAGCGAAGCCCCCAGTCTTCCAAAAAAAACCATCAAGTCGAGTTTTGAAAGTCCCCAACGTCTTCCTGTCCACCACACTACTTGGTCACTTATTCGAAGTGTCTATCGTTCTTTGTGTAAAGAAGAACTTCCTAATTTTTGTGCGAAATTTCCCCTTCACAAGTTTCCAACTGTGTTCTTGATGATTCTTGTCGTTAGTTAAACTCGTTCTTTAATTCCACAGCTTGTTGCTGCTCTCATTGTCCAATAGCAGACATTTCCAAAATTGTTGATTTTTCTCTTTTCTAAGAAAAATGTAAAAATATTTTGGTTGACCTGAGCAGATCGACATTCCCAAGACCTTTGCCTTTCTTTATCTTCAGATATTGTATGATGGACTCAGTTTGCTGGTCGTGCTTTGGCTCATTTTGTGTCTCGTTATTGTTTGGCTGCTAATTGAGGACAACAAAACGATGACGGGGTCCGAGTCTTCAAGAGTGAGTCCATTGAAATTAATTCAAAATAAGTTAATCAGGAGCAAAAACCTTACCTTGAAAACCTTACAGCCACTGGGGTCCTCCAGGACAGGAGCTGGGGACCCCTGCAGTAAAGATTTTCCACTTGAACATTTCATTTATCGAGATGCGACGTGTGATTTAAGTGTTTTTTTTTTGACCAGTGTATATTCTCAGGGTGGTTTATTAGACGGACAGCCTGCTTAAAAACTGGACATTCTGATATCGTTCAGTTATTTATCTGGACTGTCACTGTTAATGGATCATCTGGGGCCCTCATGTATAAACTGTGCGTACGCACAAAAATGTTACGTACGAACGTCTCCACATTCAAATCACGATGTATAAAACCTAAACTTGGCGTAAAGCCACACACATTTCCACGGTAGCTCATACCCTGGCGTACGCAAGTTCTGCACTCGGTTTTGCAGATTGGTGGCACCCAGCGTCAAAGCAGTGCTACTGTTCCTGTGTGGTTTCCCTTTCTTTCTTAGATCCACATTCCTGACACGGCTTTATAAATACACTGAAACTAACTGCATATTGTTTATTAGTGTAATGCATCTGATTGTAATTAACCTGCAGCGATATAATGGTCCACAGAATGGTCAAACTATTCTAAATACCATAGCTGCTTTAGTGTTGTTCTTCTCACTGCACCTTATTCTTCTGTCAGCTGATCCCGTTAGGTGTTGCCACAGCAGATCATCTTTTTCCATATTACTCTCACTGCACCACTCGGAGTATTTATATCACTGTATCTGAGTGGGGAATCACAGCAGCAGCTGATCGGAAAGAGAATTATCAGGATACAACATCAAGCACACGCTGCCTCAGCCATGCTGTCTATTTGAACTGCTCTCATACGGCAAATGCTTCAGAGCCTTTCCTGTATGGACCTCGCGGTTCACAAACAGTTTCATCCCAAGAACTCTAAACGCACTCAATCAGTCTATCAAGTGTCTTTGTAGAACTGTTAGGACTTATAAGTACAATCACCTCACTGTAAACTTACACTACAGTTATAATATTACACAACCTGAGCCACTTTATAAAGCGCGTATTTACATATGATGACGATATCATTTTTAAGATGAAATGCAGCAAAATATGTTTATTATATTATACAGATAAAACTTTAACTTCATTTAAATAATCAATATTGGTAATAATCAAACATGTGAGGACACAGTGCTGCAGCGCTAGCTAGTTCACGGATTATTCTACACCTCATGTTGTATTCTTGCGCTGACGCGACACTGGAAGGATAGACAGAATAATTAAACACACACTACGAAGATATTTCAATGTTCCTTAAACGTTTTGAAGAATCGGCGTTCTAACCTTACAAATGGCTTAATGTCCGTTACAGAGCTGATTGTGTAGCGATTGGGTATTTGGAGAAAGAAAAGTAAGGACAGGAATTGGAGGTTAGTACGTTTGAAAGAGACAGTACTGCTGTGATAAATGATTTCATCGAAGGTCGCGCATGGTGCAACAAGCCTCTTGCGTGAGACATGAACAAGCACTGCGCCACCGTGTTCCCATGTTTAATAACACGCTTTAACTCCTATCATCATGAAAAAGATATCGCGTATACATCTCAGTATTTTAATTATTCAGAGAGCTGTAATATCACGAATGTAATGGATTCTGTGTCCTGTCAGAGAAAGAGAAAGCCCGTTTAAGAAGCACATAGTGATTCACACACAGAGCACATAGAAGATCAAATACAAAACAAAGCATTTACCGTGCTACTTTAGTTACGATGAGATTTGAGAAACTAGTAAATTAAACGATTTTAAGATGAGGTTTATGATGTTCTACTTTAATGGCAAAATAAACTACGTGATTAAAGTGGAAATTTCGAGATTAAAGTTGACATTTCATGCTTTTTTCCCATTGTGTGCCTAATTTTTTTTCTCTGTACCCTAATAAGCTTTCATATGACACTCAGATGGTCCGCTACGACTCCCCTTTTCACGGCGACTTTGATATCTGAAAACTTTTTTTATTTCGGGTACTGTGCGACTTTGTGAACTTGAACTTTCGAGTTTCTCCGACACTCTGTCACTTGATCAACTTCCTTTTTTTTGATTATCTCACTGTTTAAACCAACAAATAGTACGTTTTTCCTTTGCCTCCACTTGGTATTCGCTGAAATTCTTATGTTTTCCCCTGTGCTTTTCCCATTGTCTTTTCACAGAAGGCTATTTATATTGATTTGCATATTCAAAGATGCGTAATTCTGGGAGGAGTTGGGGCGGGACAGAAGGTGCGTGAACGTGCGTTACTTTTCACGCTGATCGGGATTTATGTAGCGGAAGAACGTGGAAGTTTGCGTGCGCACAGATTCCCGCGTGTGGATTTTTCTGTGCGTACGCACAATCCCGCTTTTGTGCTTACGCCATGTTATAGTGTGAGTTCTACGCACGGCGTTATACATGAGGCCCCTGGTCCGTGAATTTGTGAATCATTACAAAGGGCAGATAATTGAGCTGTGAGGTAAATACTCAGTAAATGTTTGATTTGCTCTGCGCACAGTGAGAGAAGAACAGGCAGGATTCAGATGCGGCCGCTCATGCGGTGATCAAATGTTTATACTTCGCAATGTCATTAAACAGTGCATCAAAATTCGGTATCCATTCGCCATAAATTTCATCGATTTTAAGAAGGCGTTCCACAGCATACACAGACGATCATTATTGGACATAGTTGGATCATATGGCGTACCCAAACAGTTTATTGACATCTTCAAGAACCTTTACCTGAACTCCCAGTGAAGCATGAGAGCAGATTCAGGTGTTACGGACTTCTCTGACATCGCAACAGGAGTACGACAAGGATGCATTCTCTCACCTTTCTTGTTTCTGTTGGTCACTGATTATGTCATGCAACCAGTAATGGATGGCATTGAGTTTGGCATCCCAGCAGAGTCTAACAGACCTCGACTTTGTCGCTGGCATCATCATAACAACATCTATGGGACATGACGACAAACCAATATACAGAGCTCGCAAAAGTGGGTCTGGTAATCAGCAGGGACAAAACAAAAGTGATGGCAATCAACAACACAGTGGACAGTATGCAGATTTTAGTGGACCATCAACCTGTCGAGAAGGTGGAGACGTTCCCATATCTTGGTGGTCTCTTTTCCAGGGATGGTGCTGTGGATGCGGACGTCGGATACAGAATTGGGAAGGCAGTAGGAGCTTTCCAAAGGACGAGCACAATTTGGAAATCAAGGGCCATCACGTTGAACACTCAAGTACGACTGTACCAAGCTATTATCCCAATGGCAATCTACGACAGAGAAACCTGGAAAGTTACAAATCAAATCACCAGCAAGCTAAATGCCTTCCACCACAAAAGGTATCGCCTATCGTGATCACATCACAAATGAAGAAGTGCAGAGAAGAAGCAGGACTGCTGCTTTAGGCGATATCGTAACAAATCGTCGAATGTGGCTTGCGGGCCACGTATTCCCATTGCCAGAAGACTGTCACGCCCGTATTGCTGTGAAATGGTGGAAAACGGAAGACAGGCCGGCCTCGCAGGAGTAGGCGTCGAACTCTTCAAGAAGATCTTGCGAAACTTGATGTCAGTCTTGAGGGCAAAATCATTGCCAACGACAGACACAACTGGAGATCACTTGCTGCCCAATGTGTCGTAGGGCACAGGAGGAGCACCGAAGTCTTAAGTAAAGCACAGCGGTTACACAGCACATGGTACTTCATTCATTTCTAGATAACATTTTGTTTTCTGGGCTTGCATTTCCTGCTTCTACGGTTAGGAAAATCATTGAACTTGCCTGTTGTGATGCTGGGGAGACTTCATAAAGCAAAAAGCAGAAACAGCTTGCTGATGTACAATTTCAGTGACTTCCTATCTATGCACGCAATCCCTGCAATTCACTTACAACTGCTAGACCATTAAGTAAAAGAGGGACTGCATTTTTTAAAGAAATCCATTGAAAGTCTTCGCTCTGTAGGTTGGTCCTGCTGGTCGACTTGAGCCATTTGAGAAAACGACTCTCATAGCCCTGCCCACTCCATGCAAATGAGCTACCTATTCGCCAATCAAATGAGCGACGTTCAGAGCAGTTGGCGGCTGTGCGTTGATGGAGGGTTTTCGAATGGAAATGTACTTCCTTGAAATAGACTAACCAATCGTGAGCTAGGCTTTGTTGGAGTGGGCGGTACCTGGGCGGTGATTGGACTGTAAAGTGCCCGTCAAGTCAGGGTTTTTAAATAAAGAAAAAGCTTTAGATCTGACGTGGCGCCATGACGATGGCCGGTGTTGTAAGAGGGCAGCGATCGCGTTGTTGCTTCTTTAAATGTTTTTTTTGTTCGCTAGGAATGATTTGTGCACACCGAAGGGTCGCTGCGGCTTTGTTCCTCGCGCCTAGGAAGAGAGGCGTCACCACAACTAAAGAATTGACACACGTCATTCATTTGGTATTGTTGATTATGAGATTTCATACACGCAAAGAAAGCTAAAGCAGCCAGCAGCCTTCCACTTCTCTATACGTTTAAAACTGAACTTCAGTGCTGTTTCAGTTCATTAAGTAAGCTGAAAAACATGAAATGTACAAAAACATGTATGTGATCAGGAGGTCTCCGCTTGCTGATGGCTTCTATGCCACTGTATCCTACAGTTGTGTGTGTTTGTGAGTTAACAATACAAAAATAAAAAAGGAGGTTTACCCAGAGGGCGGACTGCGATTCCTTCGAATGCGCACCAATACTCCGCTCGCCAGGGTTTTTATTTTATTTTTTAAACCTGGTTGTGCCAAACGGTAAAATTATGAAATGCGAAAGGAGTAGTTACGCATTTTAAAGAATATTAGAATTTTCCAGACGAGAACAAGCCATTCCAGCAGTGCCTGCCAGTCCTATCCACTTAATTTTACTAAAAAAAAAAAAAAAACATCGTCTAGTTTTGAAAAGTTCTAAAGTCATTCTGTCGACTACGCGAATTGGTAGCTCATTATTAAAGGCACAACGTCGTGCTTTCATTGCATCAAGTCGAATCGTCAGAGCCCAAGTGACTGGCGGACGAAGCCCCGAGAAGCTTCTTGCCGTTGGTGCTGAAAAAGATCCGAAGCTTCAACAATTGTGCCATCTGGTGGCGTACGGGGGTCATAGCAGCCATGCGCTCCAGGCAACTAATAAGACCGCGCCGTGTGTTCGTCTTGATCTTCTGACGATCGTGTTGTTGTTTAAATGCTACATGTTAACGTGGGCGACGCTTTTCTGCCGTTCGTTCGTGTTTGAACGTGTTGTCTTAAAGATGTAATTTGTTGCTGTTGCACTGAAAAAAAAAATTGGGTTCAAATTTAAAGATTTACACATTACAATTGTGTGACACGTTTCCAAAGAATTGAATCAAGTACTGTAATCTATAAAATGAGTTTTTCCTCTCTGATTTATATAGGGTGGTCCAGATCTAACTATGCCATTATTGCATTGCATTGCATTAAAAGTTGTAGAGTTAGATCTGGACCACCCTGTACAATGATTTAGATAATGAAGTTTAAGAAAAAAAGCAACATAACCCATATTCCCTTAGAAAGATAGTCTGTACTTAATTTCTCTTCATTAACTTCAACAGGTTCAAATATGTTAATTTTATTACCGTTTATTCATTGAAACAAATATTTGGGTCCATTTTATAAGATTTACATGTTTCAATTATATGACAAATCCATTACAATAAAAGGATAAACGTCTGTGTGTCAGTCTAGTTGCTATGTTTCTGTCATTCCAAAAGATGACACATCTAAAGTCATGCAAAAAAGCCAGTCCTCCCTTAAGGTTTAATAAAGTATATCAAAATAAAAAGAATGACATTTTTTAAAATATCAATTGCATTTGTTGTTGCAATAGATGGCACATCACAAATATTTATAGCAGTAAAATGCATTGTACTGGTCATTCCAACAGATGGCTCACCACAAATATTTGCACTGTAATAAAATGTATTGAAATTCTCACTCCAACAGATGGTGCATCATATGCTTTTTTTGATTCCTGCACCAGATGGCATGTAACAGAGATGTGTACTGCCTTTGTCATTCCAACAGATGGCGCACCACAAATATTTGTAATAATAAAATGCATTGTACTTGTCATTCCAACAGATGGTGCATCATATGCTTTTTTTTGATTCCTGCACCAGATGGCATGTAACAGAGATGTGTACTGCCTTTGCTAACAGCTAACATCACATTATAATGTGACCTTGAGAGATGCTCTGGACACAGTGGCTCCCCTTAAAACAAAAGTGATCAAAGCACATAGAAACTCTCCCTGGTTTAATGAAAACACTCGATCTCTTAAATTAGAGTGTCGAAAACTGGAGCGCAGATGGAGAACAACAAAGCTACAGGTCTTTCAAACTGCATGGACAGAGAGTGTTAATAAATATAAAAAAGCCCTCTTTAAAGCTCGCCCAGAATACTATTCTACAATAATAGATAGCAATAATAAAAATCCTCAGGTACTGTTTAGAACAGTGGCTAAATTAACAAATGGGAATTCAGATCAACAGTGCAAAATACCAACAGACATTAGCAGTACAGACTTTATGAACTTCTTCAATGAGAAAATTAAAAATATAAGATCCCAGATCTCTGCATCACAGTACAAACCAAATACTAGCTTAGCAGACCCTGTCTCACATTGCACTCAGCGCTTTAGTAATTTTAATCCTGTAACTGAGCAGGAAGTCTTAAGTTTAATTTCTAAAATGAAGCCCACTACTTGTTCCTTAGATCCAGTGCCAACAAAACTAGTAAAAAGTGCAATGGATGTTCTTGCAGCGCCTATCCTAAACATTATCAATAGTTCATTATTGCATGGCACAGTACCTGATGCACTAAAAGTGTCAGTCATTAAACCATTACTTAAAAAGTCAGACCTTGACCCACATATACTAAATAATTATAGGCCTATTTCAAATTTACCGTTTCTCTCTAAAATACTAGAAAAAGTAGTCGCCAGTCAGCTTCAGACACACCTTACGCATTACAATTTATTTGAGAAATTCCAGTCTGGTTTTCGCACTGGTCATAGTACAGAAACGGCACTAACACGGGTTGTAAACGACATTCTGATATCCTCTGATGAAGGAAACTCCACTGTAATGATGTTGTTGGACTTTAGTGCAGCATTTGACACCATCGACCATTCTATTTTACTACACAGGCTAGAAAATGATGTTGGGTTTACAGGCACCGTGCTCGCTTGGTTTAGTTCTTATTTATCAAATCAATTCCAATACATACAGAAATGTGCTGACAGGACTCCATCATTATACACAGAAGTTCAATATGGTGTCCCGCAGGGCTCAGTACTGGGACCTTTACTGTTTTCACTTTACATGTTTCCACTGGGATCTCTCATTAGGAAACATAAGGTTAATTTTCAGTCGTATGCAGATTACACCCAGTTATACCTTTCATTTAAATCAAATGAAGTTTCTCCAATGTTGTCTTTAATTAGTTGTGTTAGTGAATTAAAGGAGTGGATGGATGTGAACTACTTGTCTTTAAATACAGATAAAACAGAGATGTTAATTGTTGGAGGGAATGACGCTGATCATAACAATATTCTGTCATCATTTAACTCAGTTGGAATCCCCATTAATTTTACTGAATCAGCCCGCAATCTAGGAGTTATCTTTGACTCTAGCATGTCATTTAAAGCGCACATTACAAAGTTGTCCAAATCAGGTTTCTTCCATCTTAAAAATGTTAAGAAATTAAGGCGCTTTCTAAATAAACAGGATTCTGAGAAAATAATTCATGCATTCATTTCTAGTAGGATTGACTACTGCAATGCTGTGTTCACTGGACGTTCCGACTGTTCTTTATTCAGCCTCCAGTTAATACAAAATGCGGCTGCAAGAATTATTACAAGAACAAGAAAATACGAACACATCACTCCAGTTCTTAAATCCTTACACTGGCTCCCGGTTAAGTTTAGGGCAGATTTCAAAATCCTTCTTTTAACATATAAAGCATTAAATGGCCGAGGTCCGGCTTACTTGTCTGAACTTATCATGACTTACAAACCTGAGCGCACATTAAGATCTCAAGATGCCGGTCTGCTTATGATTCCAAAGATTAATAAGATAACAGTGGGAGGTCGAGCTTTTAGTTACAGGACCCCTAAACTGTGGAGTGGTCTGCCTGCTACTATAAGAGATGCCCCTTTGGTCTCAGCTTTCCAAGACTCACTACTTCAGTTTAGCACACCCTGACTAGAGCTGCTGATTAACTGTACAGACTGCATCTCTGTTGTTAGTCATTAGCACTAAAACAGAAGTAACATGAGAGTTAGAATTTGTTACTCCCCCTCATCTATTCTGTTTCTCTTCTCGGTACTCAAATGTGGCACTTGGTGCCCACGGCCCACCTGCCAAGTTGTTTTGACTGCCTAAGGTAAAGTCATCCCTGATGGAGGATCACAGGAATCGTGGGGTAGAGGGGTCCTTTCATCGGATTGGCTGGCCCAACACTGACTCAGCTGTGGAATGGCTAAATGGGGGTAGCAGCTTGATGGCTGAGGTCTCCAGGACTCTGAACAAATCCAAATCATATTATGGGATATCATCTACTGTTAAATTCTGCTCTGAACTTCTAAAATTTTTATTTATTTATTTTTTTTATTTTACTTCTAAAATAACTTTTTATTTTATACTGTATTGAGGATTTGTTCTATTCTGTGTATTGTGTTGTATTGACCTTCTTCTTTTTGACGCCCACTGCACGCCCAAACTACCTGGAAAGGGGTCTCCCATTGAATTGCCTTTCCCAAGGTTTCTTCCATTTTTCCCTACAAGGGTTTCCTTATTTTCTTAGAGAGTCGAGGCTGGGGGGCTGTCAAGAGGCAGGGACTGTTAAAGCCCATTGCGACACTTCCTGTGTGATTTTGGGCTATACAAAAATAAACTGTATTTGTATTGTATTTGCCATTCTCACAGATGGTGCATCACAAATATTTGTAATAAAATGCATTGAACTTGTCACTCCAACAGATGGTGCATCATATGCTTTTTTTGATTCCTGCACCAAATGGCATGTAACAGAGATGTGTACTGCCTTTGTCATTCCAACAGATGGTACATCACAAATATTTGTAATAATGAAATGCATTGTACTTGTCATTCCAACAGATGGTGCATCACCTGCTGACACCATGTCAGAAGGCCATGAGGGGCTCCAGTGCTGTCAGGAGAACTTGGAGATGCTCCATGAAGACCAAGGGAATTTTTCTCATCGTTTGGTAACTAGAGATGAGACTTGGGGTCTATCACAGAGTTTCACAGAGTTCCAAAAAGGAGTCAATGCAGCGGAAGCACAAGTCATCCCACACCCCAAAAAAGATCTGCTGGCAAAGTCCTGACAACTGTCTTCTGGGATACTGAAGGACTTTCACTTCTGGAGTTCATGACAAGCATACCTGATTATGGAGAGTTACACCAAAACGATGATCGATCGCTCTGCGGGAGTCAATCAAGGAGAACAGACGAAGAAAAACTCACGAGAAGGCGCCTGCCACTTCACAGGTCACGTCAATCCAAGGCTGCCATCCGAGAAGGTGGATTCAAGCAGCTGGACCACCCACCCGTACAGTCCTGACCTGGCACCTTCACATGATTTGAAGAAATCTCCGCATGGACAAGTGATGAAGACGTCAAGGCGGCTGTTTGAAGATTTGTTTTCCAAAGGGGGTTCAAGTCACTGCCGGAAAAGTGGATGAAGTGTCAGGAGCTATCAGGGGGCTACCATGAAACATAAAGCAAACATTTCTTGAAAACTCTTTTCTTTCCTACCAAGGGGGATCAATTATTGAACAACCCCTCGTAACGTTGGTGCTTAACGAGGGCTAAATACATAAAATAGGAAAGGGCGCCTTTAGTTTAGTGCAAGAACAAGAAATCCAAGCTGAACCCTTTTTTAAATTTGTTTGTAAACTTCTGTCCCCTTCTTGAGGAGGAGTCTTCTAAATCTCGACGGTTAGGAGGTCGTCTGCGTCGAGCAGGATCACGACGTTCAGGGTAAGCGTCTGCTGAAAGTGTCTGTCAAGCTCCTCATTCACAGGGGGTGATGATGGAGTTTCTGATTCCCCCCATAGGTGGTGCTTCTTCCTCAGTAACAGGACGCTGATTTGGTCGGGGAGGGCACCTTATCTGCCAAGAAGGGCACACGGAGTCTCAGGAATGGCAGCAGAATCGAGTGACCAAGTGAAATGAGCGCCCAGTGACGGGCAAACCTTACTTTGATTGCAGTTCTTATCTCCCAACACGTTTGTCTTCCCCATCTGACTCCCAACATCCTCATTTCTGCCTCCAAATTGATTCCAGTTTAACGGGTGTAGTGCCCTTCCTATATGTCGCGCTCGCTTGACAGGCCCAATTCCTGCCTCGTACCAATCCAGTGTTTGCCACCAATATCTCCAGCCTAAAGTTTGTGTTCCTCATCTGAAAGAGCGGAGTTTGTTCTCCCCACCCGTCTTCACGTACCTGACCTTTGACTTATAATACACTAAACGTCCAACCTCGGCTCTGCCCGCGTAGTAGTGAAACGGGACAAACTTTAAAGATCAATGAACAAAAAAGGTATCGCTAGCTGAGCGGAGGTGAGGTACACTCCAAAATGCAGAAGTGGAGCGACTGGAACGGAGGCTGGCGTGTGAATGAGTGAGGAGGGCACTGCCCGGTTCCCCCTCGGGTTAATGTGAATATATCACTCCTGCAAGCGAATTGCGATACTTGGTGCGATGAGAGAAGTTGGAAAATCAACCGGAATGTTCAAGCAAATGATAGAATAAAAAACGATCAAAATCTGTGAAAAGTGGACAGACGTTGGATTTTATAAAAATATAGAGACTAGCCGTACCCCGCAGCTCCGCCCGTGCACTAGTGAAACAGGACAAACTTTAAAAATCAATAAAAAAAATCAAAATAATTAGTATTGAGAAGAATTTCTATTGATAGCTTTCATATGCGAGAGCCTCTTGATATTCAATATCTTTGGTTTTGCTATCAGGGTCGAGAATGTAGCTGGGATCTCTTTGCCAAAAATATCAAAAGTTGGCACTGTACCCGATCGTGTTCAGCTCTGACCGGACAGTGTCCCCCGCGTGGGGAGAAAAGCACGTGGCCGTCATATCTGTGGCAATCAACAGCTACCCTCTAAAATACACGGAGCTCTGAACGAGAGAACAACTTCACGGATTAAGATCGGGTTTTATTCGATCATTTGCTTGAACATTCCGGTTGATTTTGCGACTTCTCTCATTTCGCTATGTATCAGAGTTCGCTTGCGGTGTCGATTTATTAGCGCGGATCCGAGAAACACGCAGTGCGCTCAAGGGAGGGGGGCGGGGCCTTCCTCACTCACTCGCCATCTTCGAGGTGTGGTCCTTAACTCCGCTTAGTTAATAAACGAGAGAACAATTGAATTCAACTTTGTTTGATATTTAAAATAAAGTGTTACTTCGGTCTTGATGAGTTCGAGTCCGGATATTCTCTTAAGTGTCTGCCACAGTGAAAAGATAGATTGTAATTCAGATTGTGGAGCGTGATTTTGTGTTAAAAGGATCGTGATAGGATTTTTTTTGGAAAGATCGCCCACTCCTATAATTTCACTAATCAGGTTTTCAAATTTATGTAGGATCCATTAACCCTTTGGCGAGCTACTTGGAAAAGCGGTCGTGAGCTACCAGTAGCCCACGAACAATGTGTTAGAGACCCCTGATGTGGACAATACCAACACGACTTGCATGTAGCTGCTGGATTCAAAATTATCTCGGTGGTGGAGGGATGAAAACACGGTGACCCCAAAGACGACCACCAGCCTGCACAGACAGTTCACTTTTCCTAGAAGGGTAGGGTTTTGGCTCCAGTGAGGTGTTAGGGCTTTTGCCAGTAAGGATCAGGGGGCTTCATGTTTAAAGGGTGTGTATGCAGAAAAATGTTGCGTAAGCCTGTTTCCACGCTCAAATCGCGATGTATAAAACCTAAACTTGGTGTAAAGCCACACACATTTCCACGGTAGCTCATACCCTGGTGTACGCAAGTTCTGCGCTCGATTTTGCAGATTGGTGGCACCCAGCATCAACCCAGTGCTACTGTTCCTGTGTGGTTATCCTTTCTTTTTTAGATCCACATCCCTGACACGGCTTTATAAATACATTGAAATTAACTGCTGTGAAGACTGGCTCGGACACAGACAGGCAGACACGTTCATGTCACCCAACACACGTTTATTATACATAATATTTACAGTTATATTGCACAATCCCAGTGCACAAAGCACCAATCACCCCTTCAAAGTCCTGGCCACAACACAATGCCTTTCTCTTTCTCTGGTCCGCCTCCACTCCTCTCCAGCACGCTTTGTCTTCTTCCTCCCGACTCTCGCCTCGACTGGAGGGAGGCGGCCCCTTTTATGTTCCCCGGATGGACTCCAGGTGCATCATTAGGGCCTCCGTAACCACACCCCTGTGTGGCGGAAGCTCCCAAGGTGTTGCCGGAAGTCCACCGGGTGCTGTCAAGTTTCTTCCCCCCAGCACTTCCCGGTGTGGCGGAAGTACTGAGGGCCAACACTCCCAAGGCATTGGGGCGCCCCCTGGCGGTGACTACGGGCCCCTACAGGGCTGAGCTTCCAAGCTCCGTACCCGTGGTCCCCAAAGCCACCAGGGAGGACTCCCCCTCGTGTCCTGGAGGAGGCACAAGCCCTCCTCCACTCCTCCTAGGCGTCCCGGCCGGGCATGGACGCCCGCCGGGCACCACACTGCATATTGTTTATTAGTTTAAGGCATCTGATTCTAATTAACCTGTGACAATATAATGGTCCACAGAATTGCCAAACTATTCTAAATACCATAACTGCTTTAGCGTTGTTCCTCTCACTGCACCTTCTTCTTCTTCTTTCACCTGCTTCCGTTAGGTGTTGCCACAGCAGATCATCTTTTTCCATATTACTCTCACTGCACCACTCGGAGTATTTATATCACTGTATCTGAGTGTGAATCGCTGATCTACAGCAGCTGATCAGAAAGAGAATTATCAGGATACAACATCAAGCACACGCTGCCTCAGCCATACTGTCTATTGAACTGCTGTCATGTGGCAAACGCTTCAGAGCCTTTCCTGTACGGACCTCGAGGTTCACAAACAGTTTCATCCCAAGAACTCTAAACGCACTCAATCAGTCCATCAAGTAAAGACAAGTAGAACTGTTAGGACTTATTAGTACAATCACCTCACTGTGAACTTGAGATACAGTTATAATATTACACAACCTGCGCCACTTTATAAAGCGTGTATTTACATATGATGACGATATCATTTTTAAGATGAAATGCAGCAAAATATGTTGATTATATTATACAGATAAAACTTTAACAATTCATTTAAATAATCAGTATTGTTAATAATTAAACATGTGAGGACACGGTGCCGCAGCGCTAGCTAGTTCAGTAATTGTTCCTATCTCGTGCTGTATTCTTGCTGGTGCTGACGCGACACTGGAAGGATAGACAGATAGAATAATTAAACATGCACTACAAAGATATTTCAATGTTCCTTAAAGGTTTTGAAGAATTGCCATTCTAATCTTACAGATGGCTTCACGTCTATTACAGAGCTGATTGTGTGCCGATTGGGTATTTGGAGAAAGAAAAGGAAGGACAGGAATTGGAGGTTAGTACGTTTGAAAGAGACAGGACTGCTGCAATAAAGAATTTCATTGAAGGTCGTGCACGGCGCAGCAAGCATCTTGTGTGAGACATGAACAAGCACTGTGTTCCCATGTTTAATAACATGCTTTATTCCTATCATCATCAAAAAGATATCACGTATACATCTCAGTATTTTAATTATTCAGAGAGCTGTAATATCATGAATGTAATGGATTATGTGTCCTGTTGGAGAAAAAGAAAGCCCTGAAGCACATAGTGATTCACACACACAGAGCACATAGAAGATCAAATACAAACCAAAGCATTTAATGTGCTACTTTAGTTACGATGGGATTTGAAAAACTAGTAAATTAAACGATTTAAAGATGAAGTTTATGATGTTCTACTTTAATGACAAAATAAACTACATGATTAAAGTGGAAATTTAGAGATTAAAGTTGACATTTCGTGCTTTTTTCCCCACTGTGTGCCTATTTTTTTTGTCTGTACCCTAATAAGCTTTCATATGACACTCAGATGGTGGGCTACGACTCCCCTTTTCACGTCGACTTTGATATGTGACAACTTCTTTTTTATTTCGGGCACCATGCGATTTTGTGAACTTGAGCTTTCGAGTTTCTCCGCCACGCTATGTCACTCGATCAACTTTCTTTTGTTGTCGATATCACTGTTTAAACCAACAAATAGAACGTTTTTCTTTGCCTCCACTTGGTTTTCGCTGAAATTCTTCTATTTTCCCCTCATACTTTTCTCATTGTCTTTTCACAGAAGGCTGAAGTTTAAGGGCTATTTATATTTATTTGCATATTCAAAGAGGCGTAATTCTGGGAGAAGTTGGGGCGGAACAGCAGGCACGTTAACATGCGTTACTTTTCACGCTGACTGGGATTTATGGAGCAGAAGAACGTGGAAGTTGGCGTTCGCACAGATTTATGCATCTGGATTTTTTTGTGCTTACGAACATTTCCACTTTTGTCCATATGCCATGTTATAGTGTAAATTCTACGCATGGTGTTATACATGAGGCCCCAGGAGAGGAACATTTTTACACACTCCCCCCACATTCTGATCACGTTGAACATTTCAAAGTGGAATCTGGTGATTACTCCAACGGGACTCCCCCACCCCACCCCACCCCAAGTCCCAGGTCTACAATCAGGGTGTTTTGTCCGAACCTTCGATAAAAGAGATTCTCAGAATTTCATCTCCAGATATCTCAGATCAGACAGGAAGTCTCAGTGAAAGACCAGGGTTTAGGTTTTATACATCGTGATTTGAGCGTGGAAACGGGCTTACGCGACATTTTTGTGCGTACGCACCGTTTATAAAATGAGGTCCCAGGACATTTTATAGAAAGGGATTTGGAGAAATCTCAAAGTAAATATCAGCTATCTTAAAATACATGCAGGGTCAGGGTGAGGTACTGTATATCAAAAGGTATTTGTGATATCTTGATCTGTAAAGGAAAATATTTCGGGATATCTGGAATCGGGTTTCAGGTGTCTTATAAAGTAAAGTGCATTTTAAGATCTCTGAAGTTCTTTCTGAGAAAGCTCTGAATGTGAATCCACCACAGATAACTTAAAATGTACTTCAAGGTCTCTCAGATACATTTTCAGAGATTTTAATAATAATAATAATACATTTTATTTGAAGCGCCTTTCAAAAAACTCAAGGTCACTGTACAATCAGGTTAAAAAATAAACATTCAATGACTAGAAAACTTAAAATCCAAATAAAACATCAGATAAAAACAGCAATAACAGTTACAGTGAATAAGTAATTTTGAACAGATACATTTTAAGATTAGCCTGAAATTGGTGAAGGGTAGTCATATTCCTAAGATAAGCAGGTAATGAGTTCCATAAGGAAGGTGCCGATCTGCTAAATGCGTGATATCCCATCATAACAAGACATGCTGGTGGATTATTTAAATTGATGGAAGAAGAGGATCTGAGCAGACGAGAGGGTTTAGTGACTTGTAGGAGCTGCGAGAGATATGTGGGGGCAACATTATGAATGGCCTTATATGTAAGGACTAAAATTTTGTAGTTGACCCTAAACTTTATTGGCAGCCAATGAAGCTGCTGAGTAACGGGTGTAATGTGATCAGAATAGGGTGTTTTAGTAATTATACGAGCAGCTGAATTTTGAACAAGTTGACGTTTATGTAGTAATTATTGGGGCAGACCAAAGAGAAGTGAGTTGCAATAGTCCAGGCGGGAGGTGACCACACTGTTGACTAAAATGGCAGTAGAGTGATTTGACAAAAATGGACGCAAGCGATTAATGTTTCGCAGGTGAAAGTAAGCTGCTCGAGTAACAGAACTGATGTGAGACTGGAAAGACAACATGCTGGTCCAGGATCACACCAAGGCTTTTTATCTGATCTGTACAGGTAACAGATGTGTTGTCTATTAATACTGAGATCTTCGATGCCTTCGCTATTGCAGATTTCGTGCCCATAAGAAGCACCTCAGTTTTATTGGAGTTCAACTGCAAGAAGTTAGAAGATAACCAAGACTTGATCTCAGCAAGGCAATCAGTAAGTGAGGATGGTGGAAGCGATGCAGATGGTGAAGTTGAAATATATAACTGGGTGTCATCTGCGTAACAATGAAAGTTTATCTTCCATTTACGAAAAATGACACCCAAAGGAAGCAGATAAATGATAAACAGCAGAGGGCCAAGGACAGAACCCTGAGGAACCCCAGATACTACAGGAGTGGGAGTGGAGGTACATGTATCCAGCTGAATGAATTGAGTTCTGTCTGTAAGATATGACTTAAACCAAGTTAACGGAGTGGGTGTGTTTGTGTGTGTCCTACGGTGGGTTGGCACCCTGCCCGGGATTGGTTCCTGCCTTGTGCCATGTGTTGGCTGGGATTGGCTCCGGCAGACCCCCGTGACCCTGTGTTCGGATTCAGCGGGTTGGAAAATGGATGGATGGATGGACATGAAATTATTTCAAGATACCCGAGTCGCATTTTCAGACGTCTACAGTACAATTAATGAACACTTCCTACTTGTTACGACAGATCTCTCACTATTTAATACTTTACACAAAATGTCCAGTAGATGTCAGTATTGCGCTCCAATAAGCGCAGTTACTGACTTGGCTGCTGCTGGTTCTTCTTTTTTCGGCTGCTCCCACTGCGGGTCTTTTCTATCATTTTCTGCCTTCATGTCCTCCCTCACCTTATCATCCATAAGCCTCTTCTTTGGCCTTCCGCTTTTCCTCTCGCCCGGTGTTTCCATCCTCGGCCTTCTTTTCCAGATTCTTGTGTAACGGCCGACCCCTTACCCACACCGGCCGCTACACTACCAAGACGTATTCCTTGGATTAATTGAGGTTTCTTGCTCTAATAACAAGCCGTACTCCTTACAAGTTGTCTTATTTTTCACGACACGACGAAATAATTAGAAAACAGATATGTAAAATCAAACAGTGATAGATTGGAAAATGAAAAGACAGACAAAAATTCAATAATATATATATGTGTGCGCAAAACACCACTTACCGCATAAACACCAGTGACTAATTATTATGAGACACGAATATACAAATATTTACATTAAACCCTCCCTTGCCCCTAAACAATAAACAAAAGCAAACAACACAAATACAAACATGGATTGGATAAACACAGCAATTGAAAATGGGGCGAAAAATGTGTCCAAAATAAAGTCCAGCGGCATTGAAGCTGGCTGTAGTGATATGGTGCTTCCTCCCGACAACAAAACGACCTCACCGTAAAAGTCCTGGCAATGGTTGGAATGAATCCGAATCCCAGGGTTTCTCGGCTCTGGCTGTCGTGATGTAGAATAGGCAGTGCAATAAACAGCAGTGATGAGTTTGTAAATGAATGGTTAAATTGTTTTCTTTTCCTCTCAGTTTGTCCCCTCGCCTCCGTGCCTCTTTTTTAAATGTGAAATGTCCCGGATGTATCTGGTGCGTTAACAGATGCTTTCATAGACAGGTATAGATAGACACGATATGTTAGCGCGTCCGCCATATTGCGAGTGGCAAAAGTGCCATTTTAAACCAGTGTTTCCCAAACTCGGTCCTGGTGAACCCCTGTGGCTACAGGTTTTTGTTCCAACAAAATTGTTAATTGAACTCCTGGGCTAATTAAGTGAACTGATATGTCCCAAGTTCTGTGTTTAGGGAACAATATAGAAATTAGAAAACTAAGTTTGCTAAAAAAAAAAAAAAAAATTAAAATGTACCGTAATGTATTCTTTTTCTTTTTAACAGTATTTTCATCTTGATTTTCATTCTACTTTTCTAGGTCTTCTAATTGTTTAACTAATCCATTATTTACTCATTAGTGGGTCGGTTGCTAAAGTACTTGCAGCCTTTGATTATTTAGTGTTGTTTGCCAGCCTGTCTACTCTGCTCGTTTTAAATTGTCATTATTAAGATAAAACAAAGGGGGAAGAACTGCACAGAGAAAGGGCAAAGTATAACGAAATCAACAAAAGAGAGTTAAGCATTTAAATCTATAGCAAAAGCAGAAATATTTCTAAATGTCTTATAAATATAAAAATCATGCTGCTATGCTTTTCTGAATGTCGAATTAAAGAAAAAAAAATACTAGCTAATAAAATGAGATCAATGCTATCAGGTGTTGTCAATGATTAGGAATCTGGTTGGAACAAAAACCTGCAGCCACAGGGGTTCACCAGGACTGAGTTTGGGAAACACTGATTTAAACTGATACAAGTAAACGTGGAAACAGTGACGTAGCTTCAAGGGGGGACATCTGTCCCCGGGCGCAGCATCCAGGGGGCGCCAAATTGATGTTATGAAATTTTAGAATGAAATGTTTTCCATTCGGGCTGCACGGTGGCACAGTAGGTAGCGCTGCTGCCTCGCAGTTGGGAGATCTGGGAACTTGGGTTCACTTCCCGGGTCCTCCCTGTGTGGAGTTTGCATGTTCTCCCCGTGTCTGCGTGGGTTTCCTCCCACAGTCCAAAGACATACAGGTTAGGTGGATTGGCGATTTCCAATTGGCCCTTGGTGTGTTTGTGTGTGTCCTGCGGTGGGTTGGCACCCTGCCCGGGATTGGTTCCCTGCCTTGTGCCCTGTGTTGGCTGGGATTGGCTCCAGCAGACCCCCGGGACCCTGTGTTCGGATTCAGCGGGTTGGAAAATGGATGGATGTTTTCCATTCTTAAATGCACTAAAAAGTAAATAAAAAACATACCCAACAGACAATAATTGATCCCCTCCACTACTCTAACATGCTTGACTCCCACCCAGAACCATTTTTGACGTTATTAAACAGGTCGAGCGACTGACATGAGGCTTTAGTGTATCATTGTCTAAGTTGTTGCAAACGCCATTTCTGTGTGCCAAGTGATTTGTGTTTATGTGTTTGATAGAAAATTGATGGGGCTGTGGTGAAGTATTCTAGTAGATGGCTGCAAATGTTTGGACGTTTCCCCATCATATTTTCATACGAATAAATTGTAAGTAATGCAGTTTTTATAAATATATAATTATTTTGCTTTATAATTTGCTATATACATCCATCCATCCATCCACTTTCCAACCCGCTGAATCTGAACACAGGGTCACGGGGGGTCTGCTGGAGCCAATCCCAGCCAACACAGGGCACAAGGCAGGAACCAATCCCGGGCAGGGTGCCAACCCACTGCAGGACACACACAAACACACCCACACACCAAGCACACACTAGGGCCAATTGAGAATCGCCAATCCACCTAACCTGCATGTCTTTGGACTATGGGAGGAAACCCACACAGACACGGGGAGAACATGCAAACTCCACGCAGGGAGGACCCGGGAAGCGTTGCTATATACATTCATTTTTAAATGCGGAAAACAAATTTTTTCTTACAAAAACTAATGACGGATTTAGATAATAAAATAATATTTTAGAATAATTATATTTTCGAACTACCATTGTTGTCTTAATTATTTTATTTCGTTCAATCTTTATAAATTTAGCAAAACCTTAAAAATATATGCATAAAATGCTTTAAAAAATTAAAATATTTAAAACTATTTAAAATAAAAAATATGACATTTTTTTCTTAAAATACTATTATTTAAAATACATTTTTAAAAATTTTCTTTCCCTTTCTCATTGCATTTTGGCAAACAGGAAGGGGCGCAAAATCTTCAGTTGTCCCCGGGTGCTGAAAACCCTAGCTACGCCTCTGCGTGGAAACCGGGTTTTCGGATGAAAAAACAATAACGTTTAAAACAGTATCGTTTACATACAACAGATTTTGGCGAATCGTTTAAATACAATTATTTATATCAATTTATACACTAATAATGACAATTATTAAATAATAATAATCCATCCATCCATTATTCAACCCGCTATATCCTAACTACAGGGTCACGGGGGTCTGCTGAAGCCAATCCCAGCCAACACAGGGCGCAAGGCAGGAAACAAACCCTGGACAGGGCGCCAGCCCACCGCAGAATAATAATTATTATTATTAAATAATTCCTCCCATATAAGTAACATTTCTCGGATTGCCTTCTTCCATCTCCGAAACATTTCTAGACTTCGTCCTGTTCTTACATAACACAGTACTGAAGTATCAGTTAATGCCCTGAGTCACCTCACGTGTAGATTACTGTAATGCTATTCTGTAATAATAATAATAATAATTCATTACATTTATATAGCGCTTTTCTCAGTACTCAAAGCGCTACCCACACAGGGAGGAACCGGGAAGCAAACCCACAATCTTTCACAGTTTCCTTACTGCAAAGCAGCAGCACTACCACTGCGCCACCTGGCATCCCACAAAAACGTATCCATCGCTTACAACTTCGTCAGAATTCTGCTGCCAGGATAATAACCTGCTGTTCTAAATCCACTGAAGATATTACAGCGATTGTCTCTCAACTTCACTGGCTCCCTGTTAACTACCGAATACACTACTAAATACCGCTCTTAACATTTAATGCTCTCCACAACCTCGCTGATCTCCTCCAGACTTACACTCCTCTCGCTCACTCAGATCCTCATCTGCAGCTCGACTTTCTGTACCACACGTCAGACTTAGTGCTATGGGAGCTCGAGCGTCTCTCCTAGTGCTCCTCAACTCAGGAATTCTCTTCCCTCTCATATCCGTCAACTCGATTCAATAACACATTTTAAAATTGTCCTCAAAACTTATCTTTTCAAACTGGCAAACCAATTGTGAATTTTTCACTGTTACTGCCAGTCATCTTTTTTTGCTTGCTAATTATTGCTTTTTGATTTATAATTCTGTTTGTTTTTATTTTACAAATGTTGTTTAATTTTATTGTACGGTGTCCTTGAATGCTAAGAAAGGCACCTATTGAATAAAATGTATTATTATTATTAATTATTGAGACGAAAACTTGACTAATGTCTGAAAGTCAAAATAGTAAGACTAACTGTTTTAACAGTGAAATGATACACTCAATGACAAAAAGAAACAATTTTATTGTAGACAAATTGGCTTAATAATTTCTGAAAACATTTCACTCATTCCTCTCTCTCTCTCTCTCTCTCACACACACACACAATGTTGTTACTTCAATAAATACAGGATAGGATCTAAAAGCCTTGACACAGAACTGTCTTATAGCTTTTTCCGTGTGTTGCCACTCTGTAATTTGAGAGTATTCAGTCTGGTAATATGGTGCAGACTTAGTTTGTGGAAGACAGGCACAACTAAAGACATGAGAATCAAATGATGGTTGTCAATTTCAAACTGCGTTTCCTCGATGTGCCCCATCATCCGAACCAATCTCAGCCCGAACAAACTGATTGATCAAAGATCCACGGACAGCTTGCCCTCATGTCAACTGTCAGATAACACGCTCAGCTACTTTGACCACCTTGACTGGACCCTCAGAAGGAAACCTCCTTTGTTTTTTAATGTGAGCGAGTGGTAGCTTTGATCATATGATGGCAGTACAGCATCTGTTACCAAACTAGCACGGCACACGTCACAGGACGGCTTTCTCAAAATCCTGTCTAAGGGCTACCTGACCTCCCACTGCTTCCTGAGGTGGATTTCTTTGGGAAACTTTCAAAGTTTGAGAAATGTTAAGAGCTAACAACAATCTACATAGTTAGTGACTAAATACGTTTAGCCAAAACGCTGTTTGGAGGTTCACTTGAGCACATAAATGCATAGACTTTGTTAGCTTAGCCTGGCGTAGCTAAAGTTAAGATTATAAAACGGGATTTTCTAATGGCCAAATATAACCAAAACAATTGTTCAGCCTTACCTATGAAATGTAATCCAAGTGATCTGGTTTGGAGCGTACAGCAGTTTGTACAGTCCCAAGCAGCACATGTGTGACGCATCTTTATCCGTTACTTCACTCCACAGCAGTGCCACTCACAATATGGCGGCGACGTCGATGTACGATGCTGCTGGTCATGAGGCGTCTAGTAATTCTGTGTCTATGGGTGATTTCCGTCTCGGGGCTGTGGTCCCTCTCCATCATCCTTCCCCTCTGCACTTATGGGACAACATTCACTGACACACATGTAACGGACAGTAAACGGGGCGATGAAGTCAAAACGCACTCAGCACAAACATAGAACATACTATTATGTAGCCCCACTACATTGGTACCCCTCATGTGAACTCTGCAGGGCCCAAGCCATCTCAATCTCGCCTCTCTGACTTGGCAGTATGGCAATTAAAGCAATAAACCTTATCAACAAATTTAAAGTATTATCATAATGTAGTAACATGAAATTAATATTGCAGTATGTAAATAACACCGAAGGTATGAATAAATGCTAAACAGTACACTTCAAACAACGTTAACAAATGAGCAATGGAAGATAAATATAAATGATACATCTATAAATGGTTTAGATAGGAATGTAAGGAACAGGCTAGTGAAGGTTGCAGATGATACCAAGAGAGGTGGACTGGCAGATAACTTGGAATCCATGATATCAATGCAGAAGGACTTTGGATAGCAGACAGGCTTGGGCAGATTTGTGGACGATGAAATTTAATGTCAGTAAATGTAAAGAATTAGAGATAGGAAGTAAAAATGTGAGGTTTGAATACACAATGGGTGGGGAGAACATCGAGAGTCCACCTTATGAGAAGGATTTAGGAGTCATAGTGGACTCTAAGCTAACGACTTCCTGACAGTGTTCAGAAGCCATTAAGAAGGCTAACAGAATGTCAGGTTATATAGCGCCTTGATGTGTGGAGTACAAGTCACAGGAGGTTCTGCTCAAGCTTTATAACACACTGGTGAGGCCTCATCTGGAATCCTGTGTGCAGTTTGGGCCTCCAGGCTACAAAAAGGACATAGCAGCACAAGAAAATGTCCAGAGAAGAGCGACTAGACTGATTCAGGGGCTACAGGTAGTGACTAATGAGGAAAGACTGAAAGAGCTGAGATTAACGCTTTTATTAATTTAGGTCTTGTTAGGTCTGAATACACAACAGGAGGTCTGAAAATCAAAACTACACCTTATGAGAAGGATTTAGGAGTCATAGTGAACTCTAAGCTTTCAACTCCAGACAATGTTCAGAAGTCATTAAGAAGGCTAACAGAATATCAGATTATATAGCGCCTTGATGTGTGGAGTACAAGTCACAGGAGGTTCTGCTCAAGCTTTATAACACACTGGTGAGGCCTCATCTGGAGTCCTGGGGGCAGTTTGGGTCTCCAGGCTACAAAAAGGACATAACAGCACTGGAGAAGGTCCAGAGAAGAGCAACTGGGCTGATTACAGGGAGCTACAGGGGATGAGTTAGGAGGAAAGATTAAAAGAGCTGAGCCTTAAGGAGATGAAGAGGAGACCGGACTGAAGGGTTTAAAATGATGAAGGGTATTAGTCCAGCGGATTGAGACGGTGACTTTAAAATGAGTTCATCAAGAACACGGGGACACAGTTGGAAACTCGTGAAGGGGAAATTTCACACAAACATTAGGAAGTTTTTTTTTACACAAAGAATGATAGACACTTGGAATAAGCGACCAAGTGGTGTGGTAGACAGGAAGACTTTATGGATTTTCAAAACTCAACTTGATGTTATTTAGAAGAAATAAGTGGACAGGACTGGCGAGCTGTGTTGGGATGAATGGCCTGTTCTCATGCAGAGTGTTCTAATGTTCTAATGAACGTACTTCTGCTCTTTAAATGCAGATTTTCTTATTAGTTTGGTGTTATACGGACTCTGAGTTATTACAGATTATTATTTCTCTGCGTGGAAATGGCGAGTACACATGTGTCTCTTTCTCTCGGCTAACATCCCATAATACCACATGCACTTGTTGTGCATCCTGAATGGTGCTGCCTCTCTAACAAAAGGAAACCCAGCAGGAGGACCCCCACCCCCCTATCCCGGCTTTGCATGTTCGTTCAGGTGTAAGTGGTGCTGCTTCTGTCCGAAACTGTGCAGCCCTTTCAGGAGTAACGGTGAGGTAGCCAACCCTCTGGCCCTTTGCTGAAGTACTGAAGCTGAGGTGGCCATATTGCAAACCTGTTGGATTGCTGCAGCCTTTCCCAAATGTAGAATTTCTTTTTAACTCTCTCGGTCCTGGTGTGTCCCAGACTACTAGCAGGGCATTTGCTCTCACAAGTGGCTTTTGGTGGCTAAGATTCTAAGATTGGCATTGGGTGTGATGAGTTGGCCTGTGGGAATTTACGAGTTTGAAGTGACCCTTCATACGCGCTCTACGTTTGTTTAGTACCCTCGTCACCAAATGACAAGTTTCAGCAAATGCTCTGGGACAACAACTGAATAAGCAAGGCCATCTAGAGCAGGCATGTCAAACTCACTACCATTGGTGGGCCGCTTCGACTGCCATACATACATCAGCGGGCCGCACTGTAACAAATACTATTATACTATTATACAAAGTTACTGTAGCTTTCTTTCCAATACTGAAAACTTTAAAAAATGTAACACTTAAAGTTTAAAGTTTAAAGAAAAGCAATTTATTTCCATACAGTCTCCATACAACAGTGTAGAATTAGAGTCTTAGCCTCTTAGCTAGGTCCTTATTATATTATATTCATTATATTATATTCATTGCTTATATAGGAGCCTTACAGTGTGAGATTTATTTCTTTTGTCCCGACACTTGGCATCTCTTGTTAGTAACCAGTTCGTCAATATCAGGCTTGAAATCTTGTGCAGCTGCAACTTTTATGAGGGATGAAAGGTGCTCGATGGTACGTCTTGAGCGATGTGGGGTTTTGGTAGCTTTCATTAACGAAAATAATTGCTCACAAAGGTAAGTGCTTCTGAACATTGACAGTACTCTTGATGCCAACTTACGGATCTGCACATACGAGGGTGGCAGGTAAGCATACAAGCCTGGGACACCAACTTCGTTGTATTTTGCCTTCAGAACAGAATCTGACTGCACTTCACTCAATTCCATTTGGATATTCTCAGGCGCACTCTCAACGTTGTAAGAGAACAGCGTAATGCCCTGTTTGTGTGAACTGAAATCACGAAAACGCTCACTGAATTAATTGCTCAGTAATTCAAGTTGGAAAACCAATCCTCCAAAAATCAAATTTTACTTTACTAAGTTTACTTCAAAGTTTATATTGTAAAATAAGCCGATATGCAGAAAGCCCCCTGACCTACAATAATTGTACAAACTCAAAATCACAAAGATTTGTTAATAAACAACTCACCAACTTCTCGCGTCCACTTCAGATCTTCAGCTGTAGTCTGCACTAACTGTTCGTTACAATACTAGCACAAAATTACATGAAACTAGAGCAAAAAAACGTGAAAATATGCAGGCTATTACTACTCGTGACGGTCAGTTCTGCCCAGTGGTCAGTCTCAGCAGCCCAGTCAGTAGTGTAGCCTTAGCAGGGGCGGCCCTGGGCAGAGAAAGAATCGGTGGCCCCTTCGCCCGCCAATGTCAATATGGTATCTTATGCACGGTGGATGGCCACATGCGTTGCGGACACTGCATAGCCGCCTCGTGCTCATGACACGCTTCTATATACGCGTGTCTATAACTTGAAAACCAAGTGGCAGCCCATGATATTCTCATTACGGCAGAACGTTAGAATACTACATATAGCTTACTGCTCCGACTCAAGCGACATTAGTAAATACAGCGTACTAATTAACAAGAAACACAATGTTTTTCGGCCACATTGCCGTCAGCTGTGTCGTTATTTTCTCTTTCTGTTTTATATTCAATATATATTGGCGTGGCGGCCCTGTGCTGGTGCACAGTTTGCACATGCCTAAGGCCACCCCTGCTGCCCGCTGCTGCAGCCTAGCACTTCAGTTGTGACGCTGCGGCTCATTAACTTTAGTCAAGGCTCGTGGCTATACTAGCTGATGACGTTTCCGGTACCGTAATGCCGTGGGAAAACGCGCTTTTGTCAGAAGGCAGAAGTAAGAAAAGTCAATAAGTAACACCAAAGATGCAGAATGATTCAATCACAAACGATAGTAATCATTTTGTACAAGTTCAGTGCTAACTAGGATCTGTCATGCAGGCCGCACAGATTTCTGTTGCAGGCCGTGTGTTTGAAATGCCTGATCTAGAGCATTCTAAGGGCTCACTGTGCCCCCTCCCCCCCCCCACTGACCAGTCTGATGCCACACAGCCAGTTCACGTAAAGCCAAAAGAGTCCAGCCACAGACCTCCACGGTGCCACACCATTGAGGAGCCAATCGAATTGAACATATCCGATGATGTTTAGCCCCCTTTGCATTACACGATTACACGACTTGCCCAATCATTTGCGTTTCTCTCTTTCTCGACACGCCCACTTCCGGGTGTACATCACATCACGTCTCTCTTATAAAACATCCGTACGCTGTTTGTGGGAGGAGTTAAAGATGACGTGTCCCTCGGATGGCAATGCTGTCATGTAGTGCTGGACGCTTAGCCAGAGCCTTCTGGGAGTGGCCGCTGTGTTTGCCATGTGACACAAACATACGATTTGATTGGCTGTTTAGTTCAGTTAATTGGACCTGCTCAGCTCACAGAGGGGGTGTCACTGGTGAGGAATGATCCTCATGGCTCCATATTGTGTGTGTCATTGTGGACACCATGACCCAGAGATTTACAGGTGCCACCCAACAGTCTTCCCGAATGAGGGTTTCAGCAGCTCACAATGCTGAAGACCAGACCACGGGGTTTTATATAGCACCTTTCACATTGGACCCCATCTTTGTTGTGCTTCTTGTGTGCCTTTCCCATGTTTCTGAAATGTGATCACTGGCTTCGACGTGTTTGAGTTATGCAGAGTATCAGTGGTGAGGACTGGCTTTGGCGGTTTTATATAGCGCCTTTCATAATGGACGCCATTTCAGAGCACTATACAGGTGCAGTAAGATTGTAGGCAGCTGTTGTATTGTGACTTGGGTCACCAAGGGTAGTAATCGGCAGACTTATGTGCTGACCACTAGGGGGGTCTCCCCAATTCTGTAGTTTGAAGGCTCATGGAGTTGTCACAAAGTGAAACATCCAGGAGTTTTTGGGCACTCATCTGAATGGCAGCACATGCCACCCCCTCTGACCCATTCAGGATGCCCTGTGTGAGCCTGCGGGACATCCCACTCCAAACCAAGGCCATTAATAATATGGAGTTGCCCCCATCACAACAGCCTCCACTCTTCTTTCCACAAGACCTTGGAGTGTATCTGGGGGAATTTGTGTCCAAAAGAGCATTGGTGAGGTCAGGCACTGATGTTGGATGAGAAGATGCGGCTTACAATCGGTGCTCCAATTCATCCCAAAGGTGTTCAGTAAGGTTGAGGTCTGTGCAGACCACTTGAGTTCCTCCATGTCTTTATGGACCAAACTGGTGCTGTAAGAATTATGTTTCTGGACTTCCCTAGCGCCTTCAACACCATCCAACCTCTGCTCCTTAGGGACAAGCTGACAGAGATGGGATTAGATTCATACCTGGTGGCATGGATCGTGGACTATCTTAAAGACAGACCTCAGTATGTGCGTCTTGGGAACTGCAGGTCTGACATTGTGGTCAGCAACACAGGAGCGCCACAGGGGACTGTACTTTCTCCGGTCCTGTTCAGCCTATATACATCAGACTTCCAATACAACTCGGAGTCCTGCCACGTGCAAAAGTTCACTGATGACACTGCTATCGTGGGCTGCATCAGGAATGGGCAGGAGGAGTATGGGGACCCAATCAATGACTTTGTTAAATGGTGCGACTCAAACCACCTACACCTGAACACCAGCAAAACCAAGGAGCTGGTGGTGGATTTTAGGAGGACCAGACCCCTCATAGACCCAGTGATCATCAAAGGTGACTGTGTGCAGATGGTGCAGACCTATAAATACCTGGAGTGCAGCTGGATGATAAATTAGACTGGACTGCCAATACTGATGCGCTATGCAAGAAAGGACAGAGCCGACTATACTTCCTCAGAAGGCTGGCGTCCTTCAACATCTGCAATAAGATGCTGCAGATGTTCTATCAGACAGTTGTGGCGAGCGCCCTCTTCTACGCAGTGGTGTGCTGGGGAGGCAGCATTAAGAGGAAAGACGCCTCACGTCTGGACAAACTGGTGAGGAAGGCAAGCTCTATTGTAGGCATGGAGCTGGACAGTTTAACATCTGTGGCAGAGCGAAGGGCGCTCAGCAGGCTCCTATCAATTATGGAAAATCCACTGCATCCACTAAATAGTATCACCTCCAGACAGAAGAGCAGCTTCAGCGACAGACTGCTGTCACCGTCCTGCTCCACTGACAGATTGAGGAGATCGTTTCTCCCCCAAACTATGTGACTCTTTAATTCCATCCGGGGGGGTAAACGTTAACATTTAACATTATACATAGTTATTGTCTGTTTTTTACCTGCATTATTATCATTCTTTAATTTAATATTATTTATTGTATCAGTATGCTGCTGCTGAAGAATGTGAATTTCCCATTGGGATTAATAAAGTATCTATCTATCTATCTAAAATGTCTTTGTAAGCCATAGCATTAACAGTACCCTTCACTGGAACCAGGGGGCTGAGCCCAAATTCTGCCATTGTCCCTCACAGCATCCGCCAATCCAGATTAGTCCATCAGACTGCAAAATAGTGAAGCCTCATCATCTCTCCACTACAGTGTAGTATAGCGGTTATGGGCCATTGGAAACCCAGTACTTGGCACCCCCTTGCTCTGTGAGTTTGTGTGGTCTACCACTTTGTGGCTGGACTGTTGCTGTTCCTCGACCCTTCCACTTCACAATAATGTCATTTACAGTTGTCCGGCAAATCTAGTCTAGAGCTGGCATCCTATGGCAGTGCCACGTTTCAAGTCACTGAACTCTTCATTGTGACCCAATGTGTACCAATGCAGATTGCTATGCCTTGATTTGATGGACCTGCTAACAGTGAAACACCTGAACGTGTTCATTTGGGCTTTATAGCATAAGCATTGCGACTTGAGCATGAGCAATGTGCTATATAAATAAAAATGTATTATTATTATTATGTATTATTACTTACAAAAACAGTAATTTCAGCCACCGATTAGACGATAATCTCGTGATCGACCAGTAGGTGGCAGTATTAACACAGGATGCGGAGGCTCCGAATTAGAATTCACTTCACTGGCCGGCGCTCTCGTGTGCGATGGGAATTTGACTCGAGAGCGTCGGTGCGACATAAAAGGACAGCACAGAATACAAAACTTCAACTAGAAACAATACAAAAGAGCATAAATGGGCAATAGCAACAACAGCGTTTATTTCTATAGCATATTTTCTTACAAACACATACATTGGAAAAAGTGGGCCGCGATACCAAAACTCTTCAGAAAGACTGATTTGGCATACAGAACTGCTAGGGCGCTATATAAACACCCCTACCTTATTGACTCAGCCCCCACCAAAACACCCCGAAAATCGTCCCATTCGTGTGCCTTTCGTTATTGCAGACCAGCGCCTTCATCTCGTAAGCTTGTCTGTCGCCCCCCCTTTCTTATTCGTGTCGTTGCCATCAGTCATCTCAGTTTGATTGGCACAGGCTGTGAGTGGGCTGATCACGCCGTTGGTGTTTTCATTACGAGTCCGCACCATAGAAACAAAACTCTCCGTGATGCGTCCACGCCATTATCGATAAGGTACATCTTGGCTCGCAAACTAATCAAACTAAAAAGTACGCGAGAGCAGAATTTTACTCGCCTAACTCCTCGAATTAAACTATACAACCACGAAGCCACAGTTTAAGAAACACTGGCTTAGAAACTTTTAAAAAGTTCACCGCCATAACAGCGAGAGGAGCTGAACGTGTCAGCGACGCGCAGTGAAAGAGTCCGGCAACAGCTGCGCGTTCACGCGCCACCGGTGAGTGCGGCGCGCCCACGATTTCCTTTGCCACTGCTGCGCGTTCACGTGAGTTTACGGTCGGATTGTTTGGGAGAAGCGCTGCTGGCATCCTTTGATTTGTTATTTGATTTGAAGTCAAGATAAACTGTAAATAAAGAGCCATTTAAAAGTAACCAGCAGGAGGCAACGAGAAACGTAAAGGAGCTCTTTAGTGACCCCTCCGAATGGCTTCCTCTTAAGTCAGTGGTGGGAACTAAACCAGAAGCAAATACCCATGTGCTGTTCATGGTGCCACAAGGCCTGTCGTGTGTATGTATAGACAGTATATATATATTATAGTATAGTATAATATATATATATATATTAGCCATCCCCCGCTGCCTCACCCGCGTGTTAGTGAAGCAGGACAGTGAGGAGAGCCCCGCCCAGCTCTCTTCTCCTGACGTCACTCCTCCCCTCGGCCCGCAGCCTCTGTCTCGGCTTAGCGCCACTATATCACTCCTGCAAGCGAACTTTTGATTCTTAGCACAATGAGAGAAGTCGCAATATCAGCCGGAATGTTCAAGCAAATTATAGGAAAAAAACCCGATCTAAATCCGGTAAGTATTTCTCTCGTTCGCTAACTAGGCGGAGTTAAGGTTACGCCCCAAGGCAGACTTGTGAGTGAGGAGGGCCCCGAGCCCGATGAGTCTCTTTGGGATTCGCGTTAATAAATCGGTACCGCAAGCGAACTCTGATACTTAGCGCGATGAGAAAGTTGCAAAATGAACAGAATGTTCAAGCAAATTATAGAAATAAACCGATCTAAATATGTTAAGTAGTTGTCTCGTGAAATGCGGACAGACATACAAACGGGTTTAAAAAACTATAAGAAATTTAGTGCTTGGACCACGAAATTTTTAAAACCGTTTCTTAGCAAGCACCTATTGGCCAAGGGTAACTTACATTCCAAATTTCAAGTCCCAAGTCCACATGGTTCAGGAGATTTCGTGATGAGTGAGTCAGTGGTGTTTGGCTTTTATATACAGTATCTCACAAAAGTGAGTACACCCCTCACATTTTTGTAAATATTTTATGATATCTTTTCATGGGACAACACTGAAGATCTGACACTTTGCTCCAATGTAAAGTAGTCCGTGTACAGCTTGTATGACAGTGTAAGTTTGCTGTCCCCTCAAAATAACTCAACACACAGCCATTAATGTCTGAACCGCTGGCAAGAAATGTGTCAATATGTCCAAACTGAGCCCAAAGTGTCAATATTTGGTGTGGCCACCATTATTTTCCAGCACTGCCTTAACTCTCTTGGGCATGGAATTCACACGAGCTTCACAGGTTGCCACTGGTATCCTCTTCCACTCCTCCACTCCTCCATGATGGAGCTGGTGGCTGTTAGAGACCTTGCGCTCCTCCACCTTCTGTTTGAGGATGCCCCAATAGGGTTGAGGTCTGGAGACATGCTTGGCCAGTCCAGCACCCTTTACCCTCAGTTTCTTTAGCAAGGCAGTGGTCATCTCGGAGGTGTGTTTGGGGTCGTTATCATGTTCAGTTTCCGAAGGGAGGGGATCGTGCTCTGCTTCAGTATGTCACAGTACATGCTGGTCTTCATGGTTCCCTCAATGAACTGTAGCTCCCCAGTGCCGGCAGCACTCATGAAGCCCCAAACCATGACACTCCCACCACCATGCTTGACTGTAGGCAAGACACACTTGTCTTTGTACTCCTCACCTGATTGCCGCCACACACGCTTGACACCATCTGAACCAAATAAGTTTATCTTGGTCTCATCAGACCACAGGACATGGTTCCAGTAATCCATGTCCTTAGTCTGCTTGTCTTCAGCAAACTGTTTGTGGGCTTTCTTGTGCATCATCTTTAGAAGAGGCTTCCTTCTGGGATGACAGCCATGCAGACCAATTTGATGCAGTGTGAGGCGGGCGTATGGTCTGAGCAGTGACAGGCTGACCACCCACCCCTTCAACCTCTGCAGCAATGCTGGCAGCACTCATACATCTATTTTCAAAAGACAACCTCTGGATATGACGCTGAGCACATGCACTCAACTTCTTTGGTTGACATGGCGAGGCCTGTTCTGAGTGGAACCTGTCCTGTTAAACCGCTGTATGGTCTTGGCCAGCGTGCTACAGATCAGTTTCAGGGTGTTCTTAATCTTCTCAATCTTCTAATCTTCTCAATCTTCTTATAGCTGAGGCCATCTTTATGTAGAGCAACAATTCTTGTTTTCAGATCCTCAGAGAGTTCTTTGCCATGAGGTGCCATGTTGAACTTCCAGTGACCAGTATGAGAGAGAGTGAGAGCGATAACAGAAAATTTAAACACACCTGAGACCCTTGTAACACGAACGAGTCACATGACACTGGGGAGGGAAAATGGCTAATTGGGCACAATTTGGACATTTTTCACTTAGGGGTGTACTCACTTCTGTTGCCAGCGGTTTAGACATTAATGGCTGTGTGTTGAGTTATTTTGAGGGGACAGCAAACTTACACTGTGATACAACCTGTACATGGACTACTTTATATTGGAGCAAAGTGTCATATCTTCAGTGTTGTCCCTTGAGAAGATATAATCAAATATTTACAAAAACATGAGGGGTGTAGTCATTTTTGTGAGATACTGTATATATTGATAGATGTGTATGTGTATATATATATATATATATATATATATATATATATATATATATATATATATATATATATATCGACAGCCAAAACACGAAACGCAGTTTATAGTATTCCATGCAATTCTTGCTCAGCTGTATACATAGGACAAGCGTCAAAAAAAAATCTCAACACGTGTACAGGAACATCGCAACGCCGTCAGAAGAAAGGACGCACTATCTTTGATATATGCACATACTAAATCGACAGGACACACATTTAACTGGGACAACGTGAAAGTAAAATTTAAGGCCAGTACAAACAGCGCCAGAGAGTTGGCCGAGTCTTGGCTATCAGATGAAAACGCCATCAACAGACACTTGGACATAAACCCAGCATATGCCAACTTAAGAAGGACATGTACACAATAATTAAACTATACAACCCCCCCCCCCCACTTGATCATACTGACTTAGTCACCTCCACCCACCCCCCCATCCCCCCCATACTGAATGTGTTCCTATATATTGCCTTTGATTCTTGTAAGTCTAAGCATTATCCTCTGATGAAGACCCCTGATAGGGGTTGAAAGCTCAGGAATAAAACTATTTTATGATACGTGATTAGTTTTTTCTCCCTTCGTGGATCTCCAACTGCAAATATGCAAACCGTATCACAGACCTTCTCTTCCATGTATGTATATATATATATATATATATATATATATATATATATATATATATATATATAATATTATAGGTCTGATTGAAATTTGATATTAGGGCAGTTACCTACCAGGTAATGAGTGTGGTTGCTCAGCCAGACATCCGCCACATCCTCTCAGTTGTGGGAATATATATATATATATATATATATATATACTGTATATCCATCCATCCATTTTCCAACCGAGGGTCAAGGGGGTTCTGCTGGAGCCAATCCCAGCCAACACAGGGCACAAGGCAGGAACCAATCCCGGGCAGGGTGCCAACCAACCACAGTATATATATATATATATATATATATATATATATATATATATATATATTGTGGAACATGACCTGGACACAGGCAGGCAGACACGTTAAAGTCACCCAACACATGTTTATTTTGGCACTCCATATTTACAATAAGTGCTCCTCAGTCCCCAAAGTCCCCAAAGTCCTGGCCACAACACAATGCCTTCAGCCTTCAGGCTGCCTCCTTATCTCTCCTCCACACCTCGTCCGTCTTCCACCTGACTCTAGTCATCCTATGAAGGGAGGCGGCCCCTTTTATAGCCACCCGGATGTGCTCCAGGTGCTTCCCGGCAATCTTCCACCGGCTCGCCCCAGTGTGGCGGAAGTGCCGGCTGCATACCCCGAAGCACTCCGGGTGACCCCGATCCTCTTCCCCCCAGCACTTCTGGGTGTGGCGGAAGTGCTGATGTCCAGGGCTCCCAAGGCATCTGGGCGCCTCCTGGTGGTGACCACGGGACCCTACAGGGTTGAGCTTCAAATCTCTGTAGCCGTGGTTCCATAGCAACCAGGGCAGTCGCCCCCATGTGGTCTGAGGAAGACGTGAGCCCTCTTCCGGTCCTCCAGGGCATCCCAGCTGGGTCGCCCCCCCAGCCACAATATATATATATATATATATATATATATATATATATATATATATATATAACTGTGTCTCTAATCTTTAAGAGAGCCCCTATCACAATACCCAAACATATGAAAAAGTGGAAGTTATGTATGTAAAGTCTATTTTTTGGATATTGTCAACAGTGGGGGGTGCTGTTGAGCCGAGAGTACAAGCCAAGTTGGCCAAGCAATATGACTAATGTAAAGTTAAGTAAGAATATCAAAAGAATCACCGGAGCCAACTGCCATCTCTGCGAATATCTAGGTGTCTATCAGGTGGGGTGAACGGCCCACTTCCCACCTCCCACCTCAGTATCACACTGGGCACTCATCTTTCTCACATCCCATACCAGAGTCTTTAAACCTTTGACTTCTATCTCTTCCATCTCTTGATCCCCTGCCCTGGTTCAGTTCTTGGCTCCACTGCTCAAATCAAATGGCTTGCATTTGTCACATTGAGGTTACATTGGAAAGCTGGCAGCTGCCCTCCTAGAGCTCCCCCTGTTGGCCACAGGTATTCCCGAAGCCTTGAACCTTTGGCAGCCCAAGCCTGTCTCAGGTAGTCACCTCTTCTTCCAAATGTAGGGGCACCATGTGCTGCCACCTAGTGGTGTGGAGGCTCTCCATTGAAGTCGTTCCTTTCTGGTTTGAGAGGACTCACTTTCAATGTTGAATGCAGCGCCCCCTGGAGGAGTTCCACTCTTCTCTCTTGATTGAGAAGAAATCTGCCTATTGATAGTAGGAGAGAAGAAGAAACATGAAGGAGGTCTTCAGTGCTGCCTCTTGATCTCTCGTCATAGCTTCTTCTAGGTGTCAGTCCTTCGGTGGTATGAATAATTAATAATAATTTTTTACATTTATATAGCAAGTCCCTTCTGTGACACCTGCCATTTTCCATTTTCTCCCTTTTTTCTTTTCTTGTTTCATATTGTCATACTGTGCAGTAGCTTCTGCTGTCAAGGCGCTATATAAAATAAAGATGGAGTAATTCTAAGGACCTTCCTTTAAAGCCACTTTTGTGGATGATTGTCAGTGAACTTCACGTCTAATGTGAACGGACAGGAAAAACCAAAGCAGGTGTCACTTTATGAGGTGACTTTTACTGCTGCAGCATATCTAACATTAACTCTTCTGAGTGCCCCTCACGTCCCCTTCCTCCATTTCCCTGTCTAAATCCCATTTTTATTGCATGTGAGAAGCGCTCGCTTTAATTTAAAATGAGTCGCATCGCCTGTTCAGCCGCTCTAACGTGTAACATGGTGCTAAATGTTTAATGGTGGAGTCCCAGAGGCTCGCCCACAACACGGCCTCACGTGCTCGATGCACATGCCGGGATGGAGGAGTCGGACAACTTGGACGTCTCGCCAAATTTGATTTTGTGTAGGATCCCTTTCTACTTGGAGTCTTCATTTTCTTGGCCTCAGTTCCCATCCAGCCTGTGATTTTCAACACAATAAGTCAGTTATTGAAGTCATAAACCCTAAAGACATAAAGCAGTATAAAAGTCTTATATAGCGCCTTTCTGAAATGAGTGCCATCCTAGTGTGTCTCAGCCTGATCCTCTGGATACACATGGATGGCCCTCTAGGAGCAGTTTGAGACCTCTAGGGGTTTCATTTAGCACCATCTTCTTGCTGTTGGTGGGCACTAGCAGGGAGACCTAAAGTGGTGAACCCTAATGCCAGCCATGGAGGTGCCATCTCCTTTGGTCAAACCACTTCCACAGGAAGAAGAGAAACCAAGGGTGGTTCACCTGGCATCATTTTGGGCTTTCAAGTGGGAATACGACACCATCGAGAAGGGCAGGTCAAGTCCACCTTGAAAAACTCCTTAACCCGTCGTTAAATGAATGTGTCAGGAGGTTGGACCTGAAAGGACCATTGGAGAGCCCTGAGACATGACTGGCAGAGCGCCACCTAGTGTTCACCATGACAATCTTATATTGAGGGTTCATATTCATGTGTATACAGAGTCCACTGAAATTCTTCCTTCCAGTTCACTAATCAATACGGTGCCATGGCACCATGTGCAGTGGGTATTAAGGTGGGTGGCAGGTATGGGCTGGCTATTGCTTACCCTGGCTTGGGATGCCATGGCAATGAGTGGGCAGGAAGAAGGGCTGGACATTCCCTAACCCTTGCCAGAAGATCAACAAAAGGTGCCCATATACAAATAGGTATGTTGGCATCGTGGCAGGGATTTGGCTGAGATATTTCTGATCTGTTCCTGGCCAGTTCACTGAGAGGTGACAACAGGTAGCTGATATAAACTGACGAAAAAACAAAAACATTCTTCAGTACAAATACGCAGCACAGGCCCTCCAAAAAGGGAAATGATTGAGCTTTAATATGTTTGTCACGCCAACGCATATTATAATAATGACTCGGTGACAGAAATTATTAAAATCGCGAGTTGTCATTTAGCTGGGTTGACTGCAATTCCATTCTTGGTCAAGGGTGTCGCCATTTCCTAGTTTGTGTATGCATGCGTCAGATGTGCCGTTAATATTTGCACATAGTCCTGTCAAGTTTACTTTTATAAATCCCAATGTTTGTGTGGATAAGCCACATACGCACATTTCAAGCCTCTTTTTTGTGCGTACCAAAAATTTTGCAAATGTGACCTGTAAGAGCCATTTGCATAACAAAATGTAAATACCTGTATTAACTCTTTCAGGGCGGACGTCGACTTTTGTCGAAATTCAAGGGTAGAGGATGGTAATCAGCTGTAAACTGCGACAAAACTTGCCATTATGATTTAGTTCCACTCTCTTTGCTAGAAGGAAAGTTAGCACTATTGATTTGATGACCTGTGCGTGCATGAGTAGCGAAGAGAAAGCAACCTCCAAAATGGCATCGACATCTGGCGAGAGACCAAAGCGAATGCGCAAAGCAAAATACTCCGTGGATGACGTTTTGTGTATTATCGCTGGATTGGACTCTAATTTTAATGCAAGTGATCTGGAGATGGAGATCAAAAACGAAAGTGAGGTGCCAGCATCAGCTGATTGGTCCCCAGCTGATCGTGGTGCTAAACACATTCATGTTGCTGATGCGCAACGTTCCCCACCGACGATGACAAAGCGGTTGTTTTGTCTTGGTAGAGTAATATATTGCTCTGCTTTCCCCTATTGTATTATTAACATGTAGCCTTTGTCAGAATGCCTAAACTCACAGACTTACCACTGTTTATATGGTATTATCTCTATATATAATCTTCATTTGGATCTTGATCTTTGTTTGTCCGCAAATGAATTAGAAGAAGAAGCACTAGATGGCAGTAGAGAAACAGCTAAAACATAGGCATTGCATTAAGAATCTCCTCCAGGCTTATACTACTGAAGACTGTAGTACTCCAGTCACACCTCAAAACACAGACATTCAAACTTAACAAATTGTTGTGCTTTAAATTAACTAATCTTTATATATAATCTTCATTTGGATCTTGATCTTTGTTTGTCTGCGAAATCCACGCATGCGTAGACCACCTTCCAGTTTAGTACGTTGTTGTTACTCACGGATGTCAACAATGTGCTGGAATAACGAAAGGGGTGGTGGACAGTGTTACGCTGGTTAGCTCCTGAGGCCTGGTTAGAGAATGAGATTGCCGAAGATAAAAGGTACGTGCCTACGTAACATATGAATGAAAGAAAGACAGTGGGTAAAATGAATGACAACGTAACAGCACGTTCTGGAAATTATTATTGTTACGTTGTAGCTGGCGAGTGCTACGTGTCTCACAGTTGTACCGTGGCTTGCTCACAGTGAAGTGATCCCTATTTATGCTTTAAAGAGCCTGGATACCTATGTGTCCCCCTTTTATAACCATTGCTCCGTGTATATTGCCTTACTCTTTGGATTGCCACAAAACAACCTGCGAGATTGGAGAAAGGTTGAGAAGAGATCGCGAGAGGAAACGACAGTGTCGTGAAAACGAGACGGACTGTGAACGGACAGAAGCAGAAATGCTCCTACACCACCACATAATTACTATTCGGACAGTGATTTTGAGTAGGCCGTTCCTATCGAATCAATGTCCAAGGGTTTTGTTTTGTAATTTTGTTTCCCTTATAAAAAATCATAATGCTGTGCGACGAAGGGCCCAGTTCACGACTGGCAGCCGCGTTTAAACAGGGAGCCCTTCACAGACAACTTTAACACGCGCAACGTAGTTGGGCGCACATGGCTAGTTGTATATAACTTATCCCCACCTTCCCTTCTATATCTATAACCTTAGGCAATTAGATGTAGTAAAAAGACAAGCAGAAGTTAAGTTACACATAAAATAATGTATTATTGATAATATTCATAAATAATAGCAATATGCAAAGTACATTTGAATATTGGCTACCATACAACCTGATTAAATGGTGATATGTAGTTCAGGCGGCACACAGACTTGTAGTTACTTAAATGTCTCTAGTTAGGGCATCATTGGTGCTCAGCTTTCAGCCACATGTCTGTTCAAAATGGCTGCTGAACTGTGCTCTTCACTGTGTTGTCTTCATCATCACATCACTATATAATAGATAGATAGATAGATAGATAGATAGATAGATAAGAAAGGCACTATATAATAGATATATGATAGATAGATAAGAAAGGCACTATATAATAGATACATAGATATACTGTTATAGTGCCTTTCTTATCTATCTATCTATCTATCTATCTATCTATCTATCTATCTATCTATCTATCTATCTATCTATCTATCTATCATATAGTGCCTTTCTTATCTATCTATCTATCTATCTATCTATCTATCTATCTATCTATCTATCTATCTATCTATCTATCTATCTATCTATCTATCTATCTATCTATCTATCTATCTATCTATCTATCTATCATATAGTGCCTTTCTTATCTATCTATCTATCTATCTATCTATCTATCTATCTATCTATCTATCTATCTATCTATCTATCTATCTATCTATCTATCTATCTATCTATCTATCTATCTATCTATCTATCTATCTATCTATCTATCTATCTATCTATCTATCTATCTATCTATTAGCAATGAAAGAGATACTACTTCATCATATGTTGGTTGGTAAGATAGAGATTGTGAAGTTAAACACATACGTTTATAGATGTTCTGTCCAACCCCTCGAGCCAATAGGACATCATGGTACTTAAAGGCCTCTGAGACAAGCCAATTCCAAACAGCCATACCTCAGACCAATGGGGGAATAGAACATCTTAACACCTGCCCCCAAACCATATGTTAAAGTACACCTTAGCCTACTTTGGGGGTAGAAATGACTTTCTACCCCCATCCCCCAAATCCTGTCGTAAAATTCAAACAGACCCATTCCTAAGGGGGGGTTAAGGTAAACACTAAATTACATTGCTTTGCCTAAATTACAAATAAAGACATACAAAATATTTATCAAGTTATATGTACAATCTCACATCACAACAGTGGTACAAACCAGATTGCGTCACATTGCGAATGCCACTGCCACCCACCTGCTGCATGAAGACATCCAGGCAGCGGGCCCACTGCACATTCAATACACAATACAATACGGTTTATTTTTGTATAGCCCAAAATCACACAAGGAGTGCCTCAGTGTGCTTTAATAGGTCCTGCCTTTTGACAGCCCCCCACCCTTGACTCTGCAGGAAGACAAGAAAAAGCTCCCCCTAGGATAAAAAAAAATGGAAGAAACCTTGGGAAAGGCAAGTCGAAGAGAGACCCCTTTCCAGGTAGGTTGGGTGTGCACTGGGTGTCAAAAAAAGGGAGTCAATACAATAAAATACACAGAACAGAACACAAGGAATCCTCAATACAATAGAATAGTACAATAGAAATATTACAAGGACAGAGCTATGATATCACATCACATCACATATGAGGATTCTGATTTGTTCAGAGTCCGGGAGACCTCGGCCTTCAAGCTGCCTCCTCCTATTCACCATTCTACAGCTAAGTCAGTGCTGGGCCAGCCAATCAGACAATTCCTGCGATCATCCATCAGAGATAACTTTACCTTAGGCAGGCAGAACAACTTGGCAGGTGGCACCAAGTGCCACATTTGAGTACCAGGAAGAGAAACAGAATAGGTGAGGGTGAGTAACAAATTCTAACTATCATATTACTTATGACTGACAACAGAGATGCAGTCTGCACAGTTAATCAGCAGCTCTAGTCAGGGTGTGCTACACTAAAGCAGTGAGTCTTCAGCTGGGATTTGAAAGCTGAGACTGAAGGGTCATCTCTTATAGTAGCATGCAGACCATCCCACAGTTTAGGACCCCCATGTAACTAAAAGCTCGACCTCCCACCGTTATTTCATTAATCCTTAGAATCTTACTGTAAGTTCTGGTTTGTAAGTCACAATAAGTTCAGATAAGTAAGCTCGACCTCTCACCATTATTTCATTAATCCTTGGAATCTTACTGTAAGTTCTGGTTTGTAAGTCACGATAAGTTCAGATAAGTAAGCCAGACCTCGACCATTTAAGGCTTTATAAGTGAAATGAAGGATTTTAAAATCTGCCCTAAACTTGACCGGGATCCATACAAACTACAAATTAAAATGCAAGAACAGATGATATCACATAAGAGAATTCTGATTTGTTCAGAGTCCTGCAGACTTTGGCCAAAAAGCTGCCTCCTCCTATTGGCCATTCCACAGCTGAGTTAGTGCTTGGCCAGCCAATCCGATGAAAGGACCCTTCTACCTTCTACTCCAGTGCTCCTTAATAAGAGATGACTCCTCCATAGGCAGGCAAACAACTTGGCAGGTGGGCAGTAGCACCAAATGCCACAAGTGACTACCGAGAACAGAATCAGAGGAGAGGAGGCTTAGTAACAAATCATAACTGTCATATTACTTCTGTTTCAGTGCTAATGACTAATAACAGAGATGCAGTCTGCACAGTTAATCAGCAGCTCTAGTCAGGGTGTACTAAATTGAAGCAGTGAGTCTTCAGCCGGGATCTGAAAGCTGCTCCTGTTGGCCGTTGAGCCGCCCCCCATGCAGCCGCTAGAAACAGTGAAGAGGCGCCAACAGCAGCCACAGCACGCAGCTGCAGATGTTTTATGTTGCTTTCTGTTTGAAATGATTGCTTTGTGTGCTTTTTTGGAAAAATATTAAGCTTCAAAGAGTGGAAGTATCAGTTGATTAGCCAGGCCTTTGAGCACAGTAAGTAGGCGCTCCATTAGTCTCTCCTGTTTCTAGCTTTAATTCTATAAAGAGGGTCAACAGAGGAGGACATGGAGTACCAATTTTTTGACCGTTTTATATGCTTACAGTAAAGGAAATGGCATCTTGGAAAAATGTTAGGCTAAGTTTAATAAGTTTATTATGTTCTTTAATTTGCCTGTGCTTTGTTCTTTAAATCATATGGAAGAAGTTACATGTAGTTTAACGAGTCAGAATCTCCGGTCCTGCTCAAAGTGGTACTCAACAGGCCGTCCCTTCAATATGACCACTGGGATGCTATTCCCCTCACTCCCTGTAGGACCACCCAATTGCCACCAGCTTGACCTGCCGATTTCACCAGTTATTCTCTCTGATCTTTCCTGCTCCTTCTTTCTTCTCGTCCCTCATATACTTTATGGATGCAGGTGCCTTCACTAGCGATCCACCGAACGTCAATGGGGAACGGATGTGCTGACTGACCTTGCATGTTAAGAAGCAATCAGCCAATTTGCCCATCAAACACTCCTGTTTTAGTAACAAAATAACGCACCACCATGAACCCCCACTTCTCGCGGTGCCAGAGGAGTGCAATACAAAAAGAATGTGAAGTGAATTGTGAGGCACACTCACATAGGCAGGATCAATTTAGAGTCTCCAGCTAACCTGCCCTCGACATCTTATGAAAGTAGAGGAGAGACCCCACATGGACATGGGGAGAACATGCAGACCCCAAACATGGAGATGTGAGGCAGCTATGCCACCCTCAAGAGGGGCAGACTGGTGAAAGGGTCTCTTAACTGCCTTCTGCCTTCTTGCCAGAAATGCAGGGGTTCAGTTCGATGTACTTTTATAAGGTGACAATCCCCCCGCCACATAAGAGCCCATCATGCCCATCATTGTGTGTCACACAAAATGCATGCTTATTTTCTAGAAACTGCGTTTGTAATCCTTAGGTCTTCATCTGAATGAATGTGACTGGCAGCCATTGTTAAGGTTGTCAGACAATTAGAGAAGAAAATAAATAAAAGCCAAGCCCACAGTGGCAGCTTTAAACCTGCTGTGTCAATGCGGCTGACCCCCCCGGCCCAATTGAGCCCCCCCACACACACACTCCAGGACGGCCTGCTGTCATCATCTGTTGATGAAATGGCTTTGACTTCAGGAGGCTTTGACTGGCAACACAGGAGCAGAGTGAGGGAAGCCCTGACAGTCGTGAGGGCTCAATTCACGCATCAGCCGAGACCCCGGCGAAAATCGATGTTCAGCTTATGGGGGGGGGGCAGAGGAAGATTGAAGGTAACTGAATGGTGAGTCTCAGTTCAGATATTAGAGTTTAAAGGCAATCCAGGAACAAAAAGTAGGCCATGAATTTGTGTCACTCTGTTCTAGTAATCACTGGGAAAGGCACTATATTGAAAAACGCCACCAAATAATCTGTGGGCTTACAGTAAAACTTCAGGGTCATGCAGGTTATGAAAGAAATTCAGAACAAAACATCACCAGTATGGTACACAAGAACGCTAAATATCTCTCGTCACATCCTGTCTATCAGTTATATGGTGCCTTTCACATTGATCTGTTTCTCTATCTATATATTTTGTAGAGAGTTTCACAATCTATCTAATATATAGTGCCTTTCATTATCTATCTCTATTATATAGTGCCTTTCTTATCTATCTATCTATCTATCTATCTATCTATCTATCTATCTATCTATCTATCTATGTATCTATCTATCTATTATATAGTGCCTTTCTTATCTATCTATCTATCTATCTATCTATCTATCTATCTATCTATCTATCTATCTATCTATCTATCTATCTATCTATCTATCTATCTATCTATCTATCTATCTATCTATTATATAGTGCCTTTCTTATCTATCTATCTATCTATCTATCTATCTATCTATCTATCTATCTATCTATCTATCTATCTATTATATAGTGCCTTTCTTATCTATCTATCATATATCTGTTAGATAGATAGATAGATAGATAGATAGATAAGAAAGGCACTATATAATAGATAGATAGATAGATAAGAAAGGCACTATATGATAGATAGATAGATAGATAAGAAAGGCACTATAACAGTATATCTATGTATCTATTATATAGTGCCTTTCTTATCTATCTATCTATCTATCTATCTATCTATCTATCTATCTATCTATCTATCTATCTATCTATCTATCTATCTATCTATCTATCTATCTATCTATCATATAGTGCCTTTCTTATCTATCTATCTATCTATCTATCTATCTATCTATCTATCTATCTATCTATCTATCTATCTATCTATCTATCTATCTATCTATTATATAGTGCCTTTCTTATCTATCTATCATATATCTGTTAGATAGATAGATAGATAGATAGATAGATAGATAGATAAGAAAGGCACTATATAATAGATAGATAGATAGATAAGAAAGGCACTATATAATAGATATATGATAGATAGATAAGAAAGGCACTATATAATAGATACATAGATATACTGTTATAGTGCCTTTCTTATCTATCTATCTATCTATCTATCTATCTATCTATCTATCTATCTATCTATCTATCTATCTATCTATCTATCTATCTATCTATCTATCTCTATCTATTATATAGTGCCTTTCTTATCTATCTATCATATATCTGTTAGATAGATAGATAGATAGATAGATAGATAGATAAGAAAGGCACTATATAATAGATAGATAGATAGATAGATAGATAAGAAAGGCACTATATAATAGATATATGATAGATAGATAAGAAAGGCACTATATAATAGATACATAGATAGATAGATAGATAGATAGATAAGGAAGGCACTATAACAGTATATCTATCTATCTATCTATCTATCTATCTATCTATCTATCTATCTATCTATCTATCTATCTATCTATCTATCTATCTGTCTATTATATAGTGCCTTTCTTATCTATCTATCATATATCTGTTAGATAGATAGATAGATAGATAGATAGATAGATAGATAGATAGATAGATAGATAGATAAGAAAGGCACTATATAATAGATAGATAGATAGATAAGAAAGGCACTATATAATAGATAGATAGATAGATAAGAAAGGCACTATATAATAGATACATAGATATACTGCTATAGTGCCTTTCTTATCTATCTATCTATCTATCTATCTATCTATCTATCTATCTATCTATCTATCTATCATATAGTGCCTTTCTTATCTATCTATCTATCTATCTATCTATCTATCTATCTATCTATCTATCTATCTATCTATCTATCTATCTATCTATCTATTATATAGTGCCTTTCTTATCTATCTATCATATATCTGTTAGATAGATAGATAGATAGATAGATAAGAAAGGCACTATATAATAGATAGATAGATAGATAGATAAGAAAGGCACTATATAATAGATAGATAGATATACTGTTATAGTGCCTTTCTTATCTATCTATCTATCTATCTATCTATCTATCTATCTATCTATCTATCTATCTATCTATCTATCTATCTATCTATCTATCTATCTATCTATCATATAGTGCCTTTCTTATCTATCTATCTATCTATCTATCTATCTATCTATCTATCTATCTATCTATCTATCTATCTATCTATCTATTATATAGTGCCTTTCTTATCTATCTATCATATATCTGTTAGATAGATAGATAGATAGATAAGAAAGGCACTATATAATAGATAGATAGATAGATAAGAAAGGCACTATATAATAGATATATGATAGATAGATAAGAAAGGCACTATATAATAGATACATAGATATACTGTTATAGTGCCTTTCTTATCTATCTATCTATCTATCTATCTATCTATCTATCTATCTATCTATCTATCTATCTATCTATCATATAGTGCCTTTCTTATCTATCTATCATATATCTGTTAGATAGATAGATAGATAAGAAAGGCACTATATAATAGATAGATAGATAGATAGATAAGAAAGGCACTATATAATAGATATATGATAGATAGATAAGAAAGGCACTATATAATAGATACATAGATAGATAGATAGATAGATAGATAAGAAAGGCACTATAACAGTATATCTATCTATCTATCTATCTATCTATCTATCTATCTATCTATCTATCTATCTATTATATAGTGCCTTTCTTATCTATCTATCTATCTATCTATCTATCTATCTATCTATCTATCTATCTATCTATCTATCTATCTATCTATCTATCTATCTATTATATAGTGCCTTTCTTATCTATCTATCATATATCTGTTAGATAGATAGATAGATAGATAGATAAGAAAGGCACTATATAATAGATAGATAGATAGATAGATAGATAAGAAAGGCACTATATAATAGATATATGATAGATAGATAAGAAAGGCACTATATAATAGATACATAGATATACTGTTATAGTGCCTTTCTTATCTATCTATCTATCTATCTATCTATCTATCTATCTATCTATCTATCTATCTATCTATCTATCTATCTATCTATCTATCTATCATATAGTGCCTTTCTTATCTATCTATCTATCTATCTATCTATCTATCTATCTATCTATCTATCTATCTATCTATCTATCTATCTATCTATCTATCATATAGTGCCTTTCTTATCTATCTATCTATCTATCTATCTATCTATCTATCTATCTATCTATCTATCTATCTATCTATCTATCTATCTATCTATCTATCATATAGTGCCTTTCTTATCTATCTATCTATCTATCTATCTATCTATCTATCTATCTATCTATCTATCTATCTATCTATCTATTATATAGTGCCTTTCTTATCTATCTATCATATATCTGTTAGATAGATAGATAGATAGATAAGAAAGGCACTATATAATAGATAGATAGATAGATAAGAAAGGCACTATATAATAGATATATGATAGATAGATAAGAAAGGCACTATATAATAGATACATAGATATACTGTTATAGTGCCTTTCTTATCTATCTATCTATCTATCTATCTATCTATCTATCTATCTATCTATCTATCTATCATATAGTGCCTTTCTTATCTATCTATCATATATCTGTTAGATAGATAGATAGATAAGAAAGGCACTATATAATAGATAGATAGATAGATAGATAAGAAAGGCACTATATAATAGATATATGATAGATAGATAAGAAAGGCACTATATAATAGATACATAGATAGATAGATAGATAGATAGATAAGAAAGGCACTATAACAGTATATCTATCTATCTATCTATCTATCTATCTATCTATCTATCTATCTATCTATCTATTATATAGTGCCTTTCTTATCTATCTATCTATCTATCTATCTATCTATCTATCTATCTATCTATCTATCTATCTATCTATCTATCTATCTATCTATTATATAGTGCCTTTCTTATCTATCTATCATATATCTGTTAGATAGATAGATAGATAGATAGATAAGAAAGGCACTATATAATAGATAGATAGATAGATAGATAGATAAGAAAGGCACTATATAATAGATATATGATAGATAGATAAGAAAGGCACTATATAATAGATACATAGATATACTGTTATAGTGCCTTTCTTATCTATCTATCTATCTATCTATCTATCTATCTATCTATCTATCTATCTATCTATCTATCTATCTATCTATCATATAGTGCCTTTCTTATCTATCTATCTATCTATCTATCTATCTATCTATCTATCTATCTATCTATCTATCTATCTATCTATCTATCTATCTATCTATCTATCTATCTATCTATCTATCTATCTATCTATCTATCATATAGTGCCTTTCTTATCTATCTATCTATCTATCTATCTATCTATCTATCTATCTATCTATCTATCTATCTATCTATCTATCTATCTATCTATCTATCTATCTATCTATCTATCTATCTATCTATCTATCTATCTATCTAATATATTGGGCCTTTCTGTCTTTCACTTTACCTATCTGCTACATGATGTCTTTTCTGTCTATCTATTATTATTACTTATTTACTACTACAGCAGACAGCACTAACTCAGTCAGTATTGTTAGCTGCCAATGAACATTACGGCACTTTGTTTTTTTACAGCACATACTAAAATTAACAATCGATGTTCATCTGAGCTTGTGGCTCTTTTTGGAGGTCCAAGTCGCTTGTCTGGTGCTTTTCCACAATCCCGCCAGTCACTAACTGGTAAGTAAGGGAGCCGCCTGTGTGCGTCGGTGACATTCACAAACATGTCCTCAGCACGCCAACACTCGAGCACCTCATTTATCCATTAACGTCAGCAGTCTTTAATGAAGTGCGTAGGCCTTCCCCAGATCTGTGCCTCAATGCCATTCTGTCCCAAAGCTCTGCAACCAAACTCTGGTTTGGTTTTTGTCAACGTGGAGATGTTCTGCAGAGCTCTGTGCCTTTATGATCAGGTCCAGTGAACTGCATACCTAAACCAAAGCAGAGGGTATACTTGGGTCATTGGGTCATTTCACTTTTGTTTAATTTTTAATACATTTGCAAAAATTTCTAAATGGCTTAATGAAGGGAAAAAAGAATTTAAATGGTTTCAGTGTAAGGATGCAACAAAACAAAAAAAATGCAAGAAAAATGAGGGGTCTGCATACTTTGTGAAGTCACAGCATGTTATACAAAGCAGAGGCGGTGGTCTCACGGAGTCCTCATTTTATAAAGTGCCTTTAACAGTTGAGGCCAAGTGATGCTTGGAGAATGTAACTGAAAATCTAACACGTTTGTCACAAGACTTGACGGCGCCCTGTAGTGTGTCATTTCAGATAAGTTCCATAACTGGATGACGTCAAAGCGCAACCCTGATGGGCACAGCCTGGTAGATCTTATAATCTTATTGGCTGGTCCTAATGCTCTGAAAAACAAATAAGTGAATGAAGGAATGGGCGAATGCATTTCTTAATGAAGAAATGGACAAAAATGGGGATGAATGAAAGAAAAATGAGTAAAAGTAATGAAATAATTATTCAATGAAAAAGTGAAGTGAATGAGCTAATGAATGAATGAAAAAATCAATCAATGAGTGACTGAATGAATGAATGAATGAATAAATAAAAGAAGATGAATTGCTTAAATGGATGAGTGAACAGATAAGTGGATGAATGAATAAATGAATGAATAGATTCACAGAAAGTTAATGGCTGAATGAAAAAGCAATAAATGAGTAGAAAGAATGAATGAACCAATCAATGGGTGTCCTAATGAAACGAAGGATAAATGAGTCAATAAATGAACAAATGAATAAACAAAATGGGCATATGAATGAATAAAAGAATGAACAGATTAATGACACAAATTACTAAAGGAATTAATAGATGAATCCATGAATTGATTAATGAAGAAAATTAACAAATGAGTAAATTAATGAAGAAATTGGCAAAAAAGTGGTTGGATGGGTGAATGAAGAAACAGATAAGAAAAATAAACAAATTAATAAAATAGTGAATGAGTGTATAAGCGAAGGAGTTAAGGAACGAATGAAAACATTTCTAAGGCCATGTACATCGGGGGGAAATAATGATCTGATCCCCTGCTGAATTTGTACGTTTGCTCACTTACAAAGAAATGAACAGTCTCTAATTTTTGTGGTAGTTTCATTTTAATGGAGAGAGACAGAATATCAACCAAAAATCTAGAAAGACACATTACATAAAAGTTAGACATTTCTTTTGCATGTCATTGAGAGAAATAAGGATTTGATCCCCGACAACCCAGCCAGAGTTCTGGCTTTCACAGATCAGCTGAGTGTCCACATAGCACACAGATATCAATCAATCAATCAATCAATCAATCAATCAATCAATCAATCACAGATTGATCTCAACTCATTGTGTGTATACATTTGTATATACAGTACTGTGCAAAAGTTTTAGGCAGGTGTGAAAAAATGCTGTAAACAGAATGCTTTCAGAAATATAAATACTGATTGTTTATTGTTATCAATTTACAAAATGCAAAGTGAGCGAACAAAAAAAAAATCGAAATCAAATCAATATTTGGTGTTCCTACCTTTTGTCTTCAAACCAGCATCAATTCTTATAGGTCCACTTGCACAAAGTCAGGGATTTTGTAGGATTCTAGTCAGGTGTCTGATTAACCAGTTCTACCAAACAGGTGCTAATGATCATCAATGTCACACGTAGGTTGAAACACAGTCATCAACTGACACAGAAACAGCTTCAAACTGGGTGAGGAACAGCCAAACTGTGCTACCAAGGTGAGGTTGTGGAAGACAGTTTCATGTCATGGCAAGACTGAGCACAGCAACAAGACACAAGGTAGTTCTACTGCATCAGCAAGGTCTCTCCCAGACAAAGATCTCAAAGCAGACTGGGGTTTCAAGATGTGCTGTTCAAGCTCTTTTGAAGAAGCACAAAGAAACGGGCAACGTTGAGGATCGTAGACGCAGTGGTCGGCCAAGGAAACTTAGTGCAGCAGATGAAAGACACATCAAGCTTATTATCCTTCAAAATCGGAAGATGTCCAGCAGTGCCATCAGCTCAGAACTGGCAGAAACCAGTGGGACCCAGGTACACCCATCTACTGTCCAGAGAAGTCTGGCCAGAAGTGGTCTTCATGGAAGAGTTGCAGCCAAAAAGCCATACCTCCGACGTGGAAACAAGGCCAAGCGACTCAAGTATGCATGAAAACATAGGAACTGGGGTGCAGAAAAATGGCAGCAGGTGCTCTGGACTGATGAGTCAAAATTTGAAATATTTGGCTGTAGCAGAAGGCAGTTTGTTCGTTGAAGGGCTGGAGAGCGGTACAATAATGAGTGTCTGCAGGCAACAGTGAAGCATGGTGGAGGTTCCTTGAATGTTTGGGGCTGCATTTCTGCAAATGGAGTTGGAGATTTGGTCAGGATTAATGGTGTTCTCAATGCTGAGAAATACAGGCAGATACTTATCCATCATGCAATACCATCAAGGAGGCGTATGATTGGTTCCAAATTTATTCTGCAGCAGGACAACGACCCCAAACATACAGCCAAAGTCATTAAGAACTATCTTCAGCGTAAAGAAGAACAAGAAGTCCTGGAAGTGATGGTATGGCTCCCACAGAGCCCTGATCTCAACATCATCGAGTGTGTCTGGGATTACATGAAGAGACAGAAGGATGTGAGGAAGCCGACATCCACAGAAGATCTGTGCTTAGTTCTGCAAGATGTTTGGAACAACCTACCAGCTGAGTTCTTTCAAAAACTGTGTGCAAGTGTACCTAGAAGAATTGATGCTGTTTTGAAGGCAAAGGGTGGTCACACCAAATATTGATTTGATTTCAATTTTTCTTTTGTTCATTCACTGCATTTTGTTGATTGATGAAAATAAATGATTAACACTTCCATTTTGGAAAGCATTCTTTGTTTACAGCATTTTTTCACACCTCCCTTAAACTTTTGCACAGTACTGTATATTAAGCTAATAATTAGAACACAGCTTATCACTCTTGTCTAGTTGATGCTTATAAATGTTTCTCTATATATGAATAAATCTATACAAAATGTATCTTCATTTTTCTCTATACGTCATTTTAATTTTCTATTTAAATAGGTTAACATATTCAGATATGTTGGAGGGCGGCAAATTGAAGCCCCGCCCCGTCCCGAGCACACGAACTCAGCTACGCCACTGACACAGGCGCACCCCATCTGAGACTGCTATTTAAACAAACACAAAAAGGGGAGTGGGTGGCATGGTGGCGCAGTGGTAGTGCTGCTGCCTCACAGTAAGGAGACCTGGAGTTTGCATGTTCTCCCCGTGTCTGCGTGGGTTTCCTCCCATAGTCCAAAGGCGTGCAGGTTGGGTGCATTGGCCATCCTAAATTGTCCCTAGTGTGTGCTTGGTGTGTGTGTGTCCTGCGGTGGTCTGGCGCCCTGCCCGGGGATTTGTTTCTGCCTTGCGCCCTGTGTTGGCTGAGATTGGCTCCAGCGGACCCCCGTGACCCCGTGTTAAGATATAGTGGGTTGGAAAATGACTGACTGACTGACTGACATTCGCACACTGAACACCGGTACCCCACAAGGCTGTGTACTGAGCCACCTCCTGTAGTGTCTCTACACCCACGACTGCAGTCCGTCCCACAGCAACAACCTCATCGTCAAGTTTGCTGACGACACCACAGTGACGAGGCAGCTTACAGAGAGGAGGTCCTGAAGTTGGCAGCCTAGTGTTCAAAGAACAATCTGGCTCTGAACACCAGGAAAACCAAGGAGATCACTGTCAACTTCAGGATGCACAGCACCGACTTAGCCCCCCTTTACATCAACAGCGAGTGTGTGGAGAGGGTCCATACCTTCCAGTTTCTCGGCGTCCTTACCCCTGCTGACATCTCCTGGACAGACAACATTACAGCAGTCATCAAGAAGGCTCGGCAGCAGTTACACTTCCTGAGGGTCCTCAGAAAGCACAACCTGGACTCCAACCTGCTACTGACCTTCTACCGCTCGTCCATCGAGAGCCTGCTGACATACTGTATCACAGTGTGGTACGGCAAATGCACCATGGCAGACAGGGAGAGGCTTCAGAGAGTAGTAAAGGCAGCACAGAAGATCATCGGCTGCCCTCTCCTCTCCCTGATGGACATTTACACCTCACGCTGCCTCAGCAGAGCAAAAAACATCATCAAAGACAGCTGCCACCGTGGCTCTGATCTGTTTGACCTGCTGCCCTCAGGGAAGCGCTACAGGGGCATCACAACAAGGGCAAACAGACTCAAGAACAGTTTTTTCCCAAAAGCCATAACCATTCTAGTCTCACACCTGCACTGACCACACAGTCTAACCCCCCAACCCCTGGACTTCCTTCTATCCATCAACTGTGCAATATCCAATATCTAAATGGTGCTGATAATAATTGTGCAATATCTGTATACTGTACAATATCATTACTCTCAGGGTCCAACATCCACTACTCACTGCACATGATCAGCATTATTGTGCAATATTTAAATAATGTGCAATAACCTGACACAGTGATCCCTCGCTATATCGCGCTTCGCCTTTCGCGGCTTCACTCCATCGCAGATTTTATATGTAAGCATATTTAAATATATATCGCGGATTTTTTGCTGGTTCACGGATTTCTGTGGACAATGGGTCTTTTAATTTCTGGTACATGCTTCCTCAGTTGGTTTGCCCAGTTGATTTCATACAAGGGACGCTATTGGCAGATGGCCAACGTTGCTATCTTTTGTGCAGCTGCTTCCTGAAACGACATGCTGCACGGTCCTTCGCATACTTAAAAGCTCGAAGGGCACGTATTGATTTTTGACTGAAAAACAAACTCTGTCTCTCTCTCTCTCTCTCCCTGCTCCTGACGGAGGGGGTGTGAGCTGCCGCCTTCAACAGCTTTGTCCGGCGGTGCTTCGCATACTTAAAAGCCAAACAGCCCTATTGATTTGTTTGCTAGAGATTGTTTTCTCTATCTATGTGACATTCTGTGCTCCTGACACGCACTCCTTTGAAGAGGAAGATATGTTTGCATTCTTTTAATTGTGAGACAGAACTGTCATCTCTGTCTTGTCATGGAGCACAGTTTAAACTTTTGAAAAAGAGACAAATGTTTGTTTGCAGTGTTTGAATAACGTTCCTGTCTCTCTACAACCTCCTGTGTTTCTGCGCAAATCTGTGACCCAAGCATGACAATATAAAAATAACCATATAAACATATGGTTTCTACTTCGCGGATTTTCTTATTTCGCGGGTGGCTCTGGAACGCAACCCCCGCGATGGAGGAGGGATTACTGTAGTGTAGAAGGAAAAATTTTTATATTAACATAGAAATAACAAATTAACATAAAGAGCCATAAAAAGTAATTAAAAGCTTCTAAAACATTAGATTAAGCGTAAATTAGAATGTTGAGAAAATAAGATAGCTCAAGTGAATAGTTTACTAAAAATCAGTCATTTTGCATTATTTTTTAAGCTTACAGCAGAACTGCTAGTATGGGAAAAGAACATATAAAGAAAAGATTGAGAACACCTGTGTACAGAGATAGGAAGCTAAAAGAGGCCAGCTGAAATATTGAATCAGCAAAGATGGCAAAAAGGCATTGCTGCCAAGGTCAGGTGAAGTAATGCAAAGAAAATGACAAAATATGTTCTATATTGTAACAGTAGGGGGTGCTATTGCTCCCATGAACCCTCAGGTACCACGCCAAACACCAGGTAAATGTCCAAGACTTTTTATTTTTGTAATAATAACGTGCACAAAGCACCCTCCACACTACTCATACACTATACAATAATCAATAATCAATCACCAATACTTAATCCTCCACTCCCAGACACTTAGCCACCCTTCCTCCCAGCTCAGCTCCCTCTTCTGGGTTTCCCACAGTCTTTTATAGTCCATGACCCGGAAGTGCTCCTGAACCCTTGTCCATGTGACTCGTTAGCACTTCCGGGTCGGATGAAAACTCTCCTTCTTCATCCCGGAAGTACGTTGTTTCCTCTGTCGCAGTAATTAAGATGCACTTCCGGGTTATAGGGCACATGTAAGTCCTTGAGCCTCCCTGCAGCGTCCTCTGGTGGGCCCCACAGTGTCCAGCAGGGTTGGGAATAAAAACTCCATTGTTCATGATTCCCTGCTGGTCTTTGGGGCACTTCCATGCTACAGGAAGGGCTCCATCTAGTGGCCTGGGGGTATTGGCCGGGATGAACGACCGGGCATCTCCCACAAAATATATATTTAGAAAATTAGTAATACTAGCATTTAACCAAAGTACTGAAATTAAATATAAATCAAGCATGCCATACAAATGATTAAATAAAGGCACATGCTGTAGTTCAATTTCAATTAAAGCTTAAGCTTCAGGCCACAATATAAAAAGTTTGGAAAGCTTAAAGGAAACCCATATATGGAATTGAAGCCTTGGCAAGTTAGAGAAAATGGGAACAGCATAGAAAAGTAAAATACCAGGAGGGGGCCAACAATAGGAAAGTAAAGAGATAATAAGAGTTCCCATGGGAACTCAAGGTTCGGCCGGACAGGAGTTGAGGGGAGTCAGAAGAGATGAGCAAAAGAACTCATTTAAGTGAGGTTGGAGAAGATAGGAAGTCCATCCATCCATCCATCCTCTTCCGCTTATCCGAGATCGGGTCGCGGGGGCAGCAGCTTGTGCAGAGATGCCCAGACTTCCCTCTCCCCGGCCACTTCTTCTAGCTCTTCCGGGAGAATCCCAAGGCGTTCCCAGGCCAGCCGAGAGACATAGTCCCTCCAGCGTGTCCTGGGTCTTCCCCGGGGCCTCCTCCCGGTTAGACGTGCCCGGAACACCTCACCAGGGAGGCGTCCAGGAAGCATCCTGATCAGATGCCCAAGCCACCTCATCTGACTCCTCTCGATGCGGAGGAGCAGCGGCTCTACTCTACTCTACCCCTCCTTTAACCGCCACCTTATCGTGGTGGAGGGGTTTGCATGTCCCAGTGATCCTAGGAGCTCTGTTGTCCGGGGCTTTATGCCCCTGGTAGGGTCACCCAAGGCAAACTGGTCCTAGGTGAGGGATGAGACAAAGAGCAGTTCAAACCTCCTATGATGAAAGAAAACTTTGGACAGCGTTTTCCCTCGCTCGGATGCGGGTCTCCGGGGCCCCCCTCTGGAGTCAGGCCTGGAAGTGGGGCTCGATGGCGAGCGCCTGGTGGCCGGGCCTGCACCCATGGGGCTCGGCCGGGCACAGCCCGAAGAGGCAACGTGGGTCCCCCTTCCCATGGGCTCACCACCTATGAGAGGGGCCAAGTAGGTCGGGTGCAGTGTGAGTTGGGTGGTGGCTGAAGGCGGGGACCTTGAAGATAGGAAGTGACATAAGAAAAGCCCAAAGATGGTAAGAGGAAGCCATCTGCCCAGCCTTAGACCAATCAAAATAAGCAGAACAGAAACCTAGAGAAAACAATGGACAATAAAGCCAGGTGCAGAATGAGCTAACTGAGCAAGGATAAAGTGATAAGAAAATGATAAGTATGTTTTGGATTTTGAACCGTTCACGGCTCAATTCAATTAGGCCGTATTGGGTTGAGTCCGTGTGATTTTTGTTTTTATGCTTATTTTATTGCAATAAAACTATAAACTCTGTTTGCCTATCCTGTGACTCCTAATAGCATTTATTTCAGGTAAAAAGTCTTCTGGTGAAGATTTTTTGCCATGACAATAGGTATTTATTCTTTCCATATGTATATAGCGTCGCAGAACTTTTTTTTGCAACTTTTATGCAACTTTTTGCACCATTTGTTTATTTGTTTGTTGTGTTCTACATATACAGTATGTCTGCACTGGAAGAGCTGCTTTTAATCTCATTGTACATGTGTATAATGACAATAAAAGGTATTCTATATTCTATATTCTATATTGAAAAAGGGGAAAAAGAGTGGTGCACACACTGCACAGGAGCAACAACAACAACAACAACAACAACAACAAAAGCACCCCAAGGAAAGCTGTACACAGGAAATCTGCAACATGGGGCGACCCGCAACCAGCTCTTTACTAATTGAAATATGTGAAGCCAGCTGCAGAGAGCAGAGGCACAAGAGTTATTGATCCAAGACGCAGAAAGTTCAAGGAGGACAAGACATGTAAAAGGAGGACATCCAGACAGTAGGAGAGACAAGGGCAGGAGATTTTCAGCGAGAGGCTAAAAGCAATTGAGCTGCAATGGTCACAGTCATTAACGGCCTCCACTGGGAGAGAGAAAGAGAGAGAGAGAGAGAGAGTGAGGGAGAGAGGGAAGAGAAGAAAGAAAAGTCTAGGAGGAGAAGAACCTGAGGGCACATGGGAATGGGGAAAGTAGGAATTGTAGAGAGGGATTCCGCCACATAGCGCCAGAGAGGCGCAGCCAGAGGGCTTTCCCAGAACACTTTGTGAAGATAAGTGCCAGGAACTCTGAGAGGACACAGAGGTGACATAGAGGATTATAATTCTAGTCTGATTAGATGGAGACTCTGGGGAGTAGGGTACAGTTTGTGAACAATTTTAATTTGTGTATGTTGGTGATTAGGTTTTTTACAATAATTTTTAATATTAATATTTTGAAAGATAGTTTTCCAGCACAATGCAGAGGATGGGGTCAGATCTGTTAACCAATTTGACATGATTGGGAGAGTTTTGAGGGAAGCTTTATGGAGAAAGGAATAGAGACCAGATACCGTATTGGAATAATGAGAAAAGGATAACACAAATGAGTACAGAGGATGCATTGGAAGAGAGGGGGATTCCTCCTGTCCTGAGCACATGGACCCCACAGCAGCAAATAAGGAATAGGATGCCTGGAATGAACAGAATGTCCTGGCACAGATATACCAGACTGACACCGAGGGGAAGAGGAAATTGGACGGCCTCCCATATTTAAGGCAGAATTATGAAATAAGGGAAGGGGCCATCTTGGCAACGGGACCACACATTTTTCAACTTTTCTCCATGTTTGAAGTGCATAAGGGGCAATGGGGCCAGCAGTAGGAGAAAGGGACTTAATTTTATTAGAAACAGCTGGTAAAAATTACAATATTCTATTTTTTTCAGTGTATATAATTGTTAGAATAAATTCAGCATTATGCAGCACCGTCCCTAAGACGGTGGCTTTAGACTCCTCGGCCATTGCCGTGCTCTTGCCGCGTCGCCTCTTTAATGACACACTTTTAAAACAAGCCATGCTTTCCGTTTTCCGTAGGACTTCGTGTTCTCTCTTCTTAATTGGTGCTCCTGCAAAGCGCTCTGAACTATTAATTTGTGTTTCTCATTTCAGGAGACGAAGAACCCAGCCACAGGGGATGCACAAACCAGTGTGTTTCTTCATGCTGGTCCCAAGCCCGGATAAATGGGGAGGGTTACGTCAGGAATGGGCATCCGGTGTAAAATTTTGCCAAATCAAGATGTGGACAATACAAATTTCCATACCGGATCGGTCGAGCCCCGGGTTAACAACGACCGCCACCAGTACTGTTAGCCAACAGGGTGCTGGTGGAAAATGGGCTACTGTTGGCCGGAGGAGAAGAAGAGGGGGGAGATGTGTCCGGAGGCAGGAGGAGAGGAGGAAGGTTAAGAGAGTGGAACTGAGGGTAGGAACTTTGAATGTGGGCAGTATGACTGGTAAGGGGAGAGAGTTAGCAGATATGATGGAGAGAAAGAAGGTTGATATATTGTGCGTAAAGAGACTAAATGGAAGGGGAGTAAGGCCAGGTCGATCAGAGGTGGATTTAAATTGTTCTATCATGGTGTGTATGAGAGGAGAAATGGGGTAGTTGTTATTCTGATGGAACAGCATGTCAAGAGTGTTCTGGAGGTGAAAACAGTGTCAGGCAGAGTGACGATTATGAAGCTGGAAATTGGAGGTGTGATGATGAATGTTGTTAGTACATATGTACCACAAGTTGGGTGTGCAATGGGTGAGAAAGAACATTTCTGGAGTGAGTTGGATGAAGTGATGAACAGTGTACCCAATGGACAGGAAGTGGTGATTGGAGCGGATTTCAATGGGCATGTTGATGAAGGGAACAGTGGATATGAGGAGGTGATGGGTAGGTATGGTGTCAAGGATAGGAATGAAGAAGGTCAGAGGATAGTGGATTTTGCCAAAAGGATGGACATGCTTGTGGTGAATACATATTTTAAGAAGAGGGAGGACCATAGGGTGACGTACAAGAGTGGAGGAAGATGCACACAAGTAGATTACATCCCATGCAGAAGAGTTGATCTGAAGGAGAATGAAGACTGCAAAGTGGTGGCGTAGGAAAGTGTAGTTAAGCAGCATAGGATGGTGGTCTGTAGGATGACGTTGGAGATCAAGAAGAGGAAGAGAGTGAGGGCAGAGCCAAGGATCAAATGGTAAAAGTTGAAAAAGGAAGACTGCAAGGTTGAGTTTAGGAAGGAGGTGAGACAGGCACTGGGTGGTAGTGAAGAATTACCAGACAGCTGGTAAACTACAGCAGAAGTAGTAAGGGTGACAGCAAGAAGGGTGCTTGGCGTGACATCTGGAAAGAGGAAGGAGGAAAAGGAAACCTGGTGGAGGAATGAGGAAATACAGGACAATATACAAAGAGATGCAGAAAGTAGACAAGAGTACAAGGAGATAAGGCACAAGGTGAAGAGAGAGGTGGCGAAGGCTAAAGAAAAGGCATATGATGAGTTGTATGAGAGGTTGGACACTAAGGAGGAAGAAAAGGACCAGTGGGCTATACAGAGGGGCCGAGCTGGGAAAGATGTGCAGCAGGTTAGGGTGATAAAGGATAAAGATGGAAATGTACTCACAAGCGAGGAAAGTGTGTTGAGCAGATGGAAAGAGTACTTTGAGAGGCTGATGAATGAAGAGAACAAGAGAGAGAAGAGGTTGGATGATGTGGAGATAGTGAATCAGGAAGTGCAACAGATTAGCAAGGAGGAAGTAAGGACAGCGATGAAGAGGATGAAGAATGGAAATGGAAAGGCCGTTGGTCCTAATGACATACCTGTGGAAGCATGGAGGTCTTTAGGAGAGATGGCAGTGGAGTTTTTAACCAGATTGTTTAATGGAATCTTGGAAAGTGAGAGGATGCCTGAGGAGTGGAGAAGAAGTGTACTGGTGCCGATATTTAAGAATAAGGGGGATGTGGAGGACTGCAGTAACTACAGGGGGATAAAATTGATGAGCCACAGCATAAAGTTATAGGAAAGAGTAGTGGAAGCTCAATTAAGAAGTGAGGTGATGATCAGTGAGCAGCAGTGTGGTTTCATGCCAAGAAAGAGCACCACAGATGTGATGTTTGGTCTGAGGATGTTGATGGAGAAGAAGAGAGAAGGCCAGAAGGAGTTGCGTTGCGTCTTTGTGGACCTGGAGAAAGCATATGACAGGGTGACTGAGAGGAGCTGTGGTATTGGATGAGGAAGTTGGGAGTGGCAAAGAAGTATGTTAAGAGTTGTACAGGATATGTACGAGGGGAGTGTGACAGTGGTGAGGTCTGCTGTAGGAGTGACGGAGGTGGGATTACATCAGAGATCGGCTCTGAGCCCGTTCTTATTTGCAATGGTAATGGACAGGTTGACAGATGAGACTAGACAGAGGTCCCCGTGGACTGTGATGTTTTCTGATGACATTGTGATCTGCAGGTGGAGGAGACCCTGGAGAGGTGGAGATACGAGAGGAGAGGAATAAAGGTCAGTAGGACCACCAAGACAGAATACATGTGTGTAAATGAGAGGGAGGTCAGTGGAATTGTGAGGATGAGGGGAGTAGAGTTGGTGAAGGTGGAGGAGTTTAAATACTTGGGACCAACAGTACAGAGTAACGGGGATTGTGGAAGAGAGGTGAAAAAGAGAGTGCAGGCAGGGTGGAATGGGTGTAGAAGAGTGTCAGGAGTGATTTGTGACAGACGGGTATCAGCGAGAGTGAAAGGGAAGGTCTACAGGACGGTAGTGAGACCAGATATGTTATATGGGTTGGAGATGGTGGCCCTGACCAGAAAGCAGGATACAGAGCTGGAGGTGGCAGAGTTAAAGATGCTAAGATAATAATAATTCTTTGCTTTTATATAGCGTTTTTCTCACTACTTAAAGCTCTCAGCAATTTCAGGTTAAGGGCCTTGCTTAAGGGTCCAGTAGAGCAGAGTCCCTTTTGGCATTTACGGGATTCGAACCGGCAACCTTCTGATTGCCAGTGCAGATCCCTAGCCTCAGACCCACCACTTTTTGCATTGCGTTGCGTGTGATGAGGATGGACAGGATTAGAAATGAGGACATTAGAGGGTCAGCTCAAGTTGGACGGTTTGGAGACAAAGTCAGAGAGGCGAGATTGTGCTGGTTTGGACATGTGCAGAGGAGAGATGTTGGGTATATTGGAAGAAGGATGCTAAGGATAGAGCTGCCAGGGAAGAGGAAAAGAGGAAGGGCTAGAGAAGGTTTATGGATGTGGTGAAAGAGGACATGCAGGTGATGGGTGCAACAGAACAAGATGGAGAGGACAGAAAGATATGGAAGGAGATGATCTGCTGTGGCAAGCCCTAACAGGAGCAGCCGAAAGAAGAAGAAGAAGAAGAAGAAGATTTCAGGAGACGAACATCTTGAAGGCAGGAGGTTGAAAGCAGCCTTCTTGAACAAATGAATCACTCTGTCATGTTCTTCACAGTCCACTTCTGACACCTGCTGATCGTACTAACTGCTTATACACGAAAGACACTATATAAAATAAACCCTGATTGAACGATTGACGGGCTAATTAAGACCATTGCTTTCACTCTCCTTACGGTCAAATTGCTAATCGCTCCCATTACGTGATTCGTTTGTGCCGTCAGCCTACACTTTAGGACATGAGAGCCTTAATCGTATTATCGATGAGGAGGGGCTGCCGATCCTGGTAGCTTCATTAGGACTCGACGTGCAATACATGAGAGATGTCTTTTGGGAGGCTCGCATTTTATTTCTCCTACAATTCAGTAAATGTATGGTACCCGTGGACCCGTCAATCTGCTAGTCTGCCACGATCATATCCTGCATTATACAACGAAATCCCATTAAATCAATAAACTCCATGCCATTTGTGGTTATCTCCAAGCATGAAATTCAGGCGTTCGGATGTGTATTTGTTGGAAATTAATGAAAACGTCAGGCTTTCTCGTTTTTATTCCACGTCAAACCACACTATTGTTCATACATTGAAAAAATAAATCATTAAAAAAACATTACGAGTAAATGAGAAAAACTAGAAGACAGTAATACTATCTGTGCATTAATAACCCCCGCGGGAGGAGGGTGAATAAAGACATATTATCTTTTAGTTTTTAGCTGGGGACATAATAAGAGTCCAGTACTTAATCATTTAAGATGATGCGGGTGGTACACCCAGAAGAAAAAATTTTAAAAGCCCCTGCCATAGGTCAGCTCTGTTTGCAAACGGACTGGTATGAGTTAGACGCTGAATCTTGGGCATTGTAACGGGCGCTGTATAAAACAAAGGCTGATGGTTTGATTGGCTGATACTGTTGTGCTTGTGTGTGATTTCCATTTTCATTTTTGCCACCCTTGAATTGTTCAGATGTCACTTCTGGAGTTTCTACTTTACACTTGGAACGTGGAAAGCCAGCCTGACTGGCTGCTGTTTTTTGGTGGTGTGGAGGACTGGAAGTCATTTATAGATGTTATACTGTAAATCAGGCCTATTCAAATAGCGGCGCACGGGCCACAAGCAATGTCCGAGTGGCATAGTCCAAATGCGACCAAAAATAGGGTTTGGCGATTATAATTTCTACTTAGTTCACGAACGGCGAATGAAATCATTGAAACTTTAAACTGTTATATAGTAACAGATGCAAAAGACCTGTACAATAGTTCCCTGCTTTATGCTGAACCTGGGCAAGACACAACCCACAAGATTAATGCGCATGCACAGCATTTTGTTCCTGAATTGTAATACGCTCTGTGAAAGGCGGTCGGCAGTTTATCCCGGCCAACACATCCAGGCCGCTAGATGGAGTCCTCACTGTAGCATGGAAGTACCCCGGATTTCCACAGGGCATCATGGAAGATGGAGTTCGGCTTCACAGCCCTGCTGGGTGCCGTGGGTGCCGCCATGTGACGCTGCAGGGAGACAAGGAGATTGTTTCCCGTATAGCCCGGAAGTCAGTGGCGGGCCGTCAGGGCCTTCAAGGCCTTCTCTGCTGGCCTAAAAAAATATCTGAATCACAAACTGATGTTAATTATATTTTGTCCATGAATACTTATTAAATTATTCCAAATAGTCTGTCCGCTTCCTTTCATAGCTTTTCCGATGGCTGTGCTGCTCCCAGACGTGTATTTTCGTATTAAAGCATTTAACCAATCACATTTCAGCCATCATTTGTTGCCAGGCAGGGTCAAAGTCAAAGAAGTCTGCCAGGAGGCCTTCACAATCCGTTCTGCAGGCCCTCTAACACAAAATAGATGTCGATTAAACCGTTGCTTCAAACAATCAGATTTTGAGTTGGTTTCACTAGGGCCCTCTAGCAGGCGTACGGCAACGTCACCGTATTCAGACCCGTTGATTGGATAGGATGGTGTAATATAAAAATCTGAATGAGAGCATCATGGGGCAGCTGTACACATTAGTATGTTTGGCGGTGAGCATTCCCATGTCCACTGCTTCTGTCGAGCGGACATTTTCAGCCCTAAAGCGAATTAAAACTTATGCCAGAAATACGACAGGGCAGGTTTGACTTTCAGCATTAGCTTCGATGGCGATAGAAAGGGACTTCGTGATGGAACTGAAGCGCACGGATAATCTGTACGACAGAGTAATTGAACTGTTTTTGAGGAAAGAGAGGAGGATGGATTTTGTTTACAAATAATCCGAATTTTTGGTGAGTAAAATGTTGCGATTTTCCTAAATAATATTGCAAGTTTATGAGTTATTAGTGATGTTTTTTATGTGTGTCGCGGGCTGTAGCTGCAGTAGAAAGGAACTTGTTCACCCCTGGTTTGTCTATTCAATAAAGGCATTTATTGTGGCTACAGGAGTTATCTATCTGCGATGCAATGGCTCTGTATACTGTATTTCTGCATATTAAGATGGTTTTTATAACTATAAATTACTTTTTGAGGGGCGGGTTGATTCAGACGGAGCACTACTGAAGGCCTAGGTGTGAAATGCACGGTCCGCCACTGCCGGAAGTACTCCCAAGTCACGGGGACGGAAGAACAGAAGTATTTCCGGGGTGAAGAAAAATAAGAGTTTTCATCTGACCCGGAAGTGCTATGGAATCACATGGACAGAAGGACAGAAGCACTTCTGGGTCAAGGACTATTTAAAGGAATATGGGAAGCCCAGCAAGTTGGGAGGTAGTGGGACGGAGCTGCTGGGAGTGGAATATTGATTTATTGATTATTGTGTATTGTGGAGGTGGTGATTTTGTGCACTTTATTGAAGAAAAATATAAAAAAATTTTTTCTTAGTGCTTTTTACCTGAGGTCTGGACGTCTGTCTGTTGGGTTTCATGGGGCAACAACGACCCCTAGTGTCACAGCTCACAGTCCCTGCCTGCTTGTTTGCGTTTTGTCATAGTGTAACGATCTGGGAAAGAAATTTACACTGCGGCAGTGTGTTCTAAAAAGTAAGAAAAAGAGGGGCAGAGACACACCTGCCACTCTTAATAAGCAGCCTCTGGGGGGCTGGGGACGAGGGACTTTTGAAAAACGAGGTGCAGGTAAAAGAAGAGGGTGTTTAACTCGTGGTGTGGGATGGTTTTTGAGGTTCAGTGTGCTTATGGTTTGCCCTGACTACATTGTTTCTTGGCTTGTGAAGTGAGAAGAAAATAAATAAAACCATTGATTAGTTTTTTTGGACAATTACCACCACTTTATTTGCCCGGCTGGGAAGGGATATTACACTGGTGTCAGAAGTGGGATGAGGCATCCCATTGACACGGCTGTTGCAAGAAACAGAGGACGTGAAAATGGCTGACGAAGAACTTCCCCCTCCACCCTGGTGGTAACTGCAGTGCAAAGAAGAACTCGAGGACAAACCAGAAGAACAGTGAGGCGTGAGGGAAAGGCACGATTTACCAAGGTTGAAACCGGGACACTACGACGGCAGCTGAGAAGCCTTTTGGAACAGGTTTAAAGTTATTGCAGAGGCGAATAGGTGGCGGGTCAAGGATAGAGCAGTACAGTTGTTGTCGGCATTGTAAGAGGAGGCTTTGAAAACCCTTAAAGATGTTCCGCGGGAGGATTTAACGGACTTGGGACTGCTTTTGAAGGCACAGAACAGAGGACAGAAATCATATTAGGACTGCAAAGGCAACTGCACAAACAAGCTCATGGGTCTGGAGAACGTCTAGTAACGTCTGCCGTGGAAGTGCAAGAACTGGTGGGACAAGCCTGTGCACACTTCCACCTTGGGGTCCGGGACGAGTTGGCATGTGACGCATTTCTCCGTGGACTTGAACCTCAAGCGCTGCGCCACCATACTCAATTTGCCCAACCAGCAACTCTAGAAGAGGTGCTCGAGTGTGCTGTAGAGTTCGAATTAGTATGTGAGGGGGAAATCGGCCTATACGGAGGGTCGTGAGAGGGAGCGGGAAAGGATGTGCCGCCAGCAACCGTGCAACCATGTATTATGTCTGGGGGAGGAACCCTCAGGAAGAACTCCCTCGGTGGGGCTACACCTAATGAGAACATCAGCTTCAGCCACTACACCCCCTACTTGCTGGTGCTGTAGCCAACCCGGGCATCTTCGTCGATTTTGTCCTTTCCGTCCAGCAACTATTCTGGGCTCCAGAGAAATGCCGGGAAACGGCCAGGGTTCGGAGTAAGCGGGACATTTCCGGACCCTTTAGTAGTCCCGCTGCAACCGACAACAAATGCAGGCCTGGATGAGGCGGTGATCCTTGTGGGACAGCTGGGCTGTGGAGATTATTGTCATTTGCCTATTCGTATTTAGGACAATGATGTGAAGGCTTTAATAGATACCGGGGCTACGTCTACTGTAGTGCGACATGATTTGCTACCGAAAAACTGCTCCCTACAAGCCATTCCCGGCCAATTTGTTACCTCCACGGGCGAGCATGCTACGATGGATGGGCGGACCGCTGCTCTTCTAAGAATAGGAAGACATGTTTGGACATTCCCTGTTTGGGTAGCAAAAATTAGAGACGCTTGCATCTTGGGTGTAAACTTTTTGACTAAAACCCAGGCTCAGATTGACTTTGGCCACGGGACCCTGTTGATACCTGGCGGTGCACCCTGTCAGTTTGATGGGCTGTCAGTTTCAGTTTCAGCGAGCAATAACGGTGGGCGATGGAATGATACTCTGGAAGTCCTCTGGGAAAGAAGCTGCCAGGGTTTAAAGGAACCTCAGCGACAACGACTTAAGGATGTATTGGAGGAATTCAGAGACTGTTTCGCCACCTCTTCTAAGGACACTGGCCGAACTCACCTCATCCACCATCACATCGACACGGGAGATGCGCGCCCGATCAAACAACATCCGCGGCGCATTCCCCTGGCACGACAGATCGAGGCAGATTGGTTGGTACTCAAAATGTTGAATTCTGGAATTATTGAGCCATCAGATTCTCCTGGGTGCTCCCCTATTGTTTTGGTTAAAAAGAAATCAGGAGAATTGTGCTTTTGTGTTGTTTACTGCCGGTTGAATGCAGTTACACAAAAAGATTCGTATCCTCTTCCTAGAATCGACGAGGCCCTTGATCTGGTGTCTGGGTTGCGTTGGTTCTCCACGCTAGATTTAAGAAATGGCTACTGGCAGGTGGAGTTGGCTCCGGAAGCCAAGGAAAAAACTGCATTTTCAACCGGGTCGGGTTTTGGCAATTCCGAGCGCTCCCATTCTGCGCCGGCAACTTTTGAACAGCTAATGGACCGTGTCCTTTCGGGCATCCTTCGTTCCAGATGCCTGGTATATTTGGACGATGTAATGGCACATGGACCCATGTTTGAAGCTGCTTTGCACTCCCTTACAACCATACTAGTGAAATTGCGGGAAGCAGGACTTAAGCTACACCCTGATAAGTATCAATTGCTGCTCTGAGAAGTCACCTACTTGGGGCACCGAGTAAGTGAAAGCGGGGTGGCCACGGAAGACAGCAAAACTCAAGTGATCGGTGACTGGCCGACTCCAGTACATGTACAGCAAATCCGTGGATTCCTCGGATTGGCATTCTACTTACCGGCATTTTGTTCCTGGGTTTGCTACGGTGGCTGCACCCCTTCACCGGCTAACAAAGAAAGGTCAATATTTCTGCTGGGGAGCAGAAGAACAGTCCGCTTTCCAAGCTCTGAAGGATACCTTATGCCAAGCTCCCATCTTGGCCCCACCAGACCCTGCCCTGCCTTTTGTTTTAGACACGGATGCCAGCAATGTAGGCCTAGGGGCCATCCTGTCACAACCATACCCCCAGGGAGAACGAGTAGTTGCTTATTTCAGCCGAGCCCTAAGCAGAGAAGAAAGAAACTTCTGCGTCACACGCATGGCCGGATTAAGGTGGGTGCTATTGATACTGCAGCATTAGGCCCAGATGAAAACAGACGAGAATTTTCCGGAAGCTGAACAGTTTTCCTTTGCTATATTAACCTCAAAATAATTCTTAGAATGAAATTTGGAGTCGGGCGGCACGATGGCGCAGTGGGTAGTGCTGCTGCCTCGCAGTTGGGAGACCTGGGGACCTGGGTTCGCTTCCCGGGTCCTCTCTGCGTTGAGTTTCCATGTTCTCTGCGTCGGTTTCCTCCCACAGTCCAAAGATATGCAGGTTAGGTGGATTGGCGATTCTAAATTGGCCCTAGTGTGTGCTTGGTGTGTGGGTTTGTGTGTGTCCTGTGGTGGGTTGGCACCCTGCCCGGGATTGGTTCCTGCCTTGTTGGCTGGGATTGGCTCCAGCAGACCCCCATGACCCTTTGTTTGGATTCAGCGGGTTGGATAATGGATGGAAATTTGGAGTGCGACTTTCAGACACCTAGACACAGCGTTACTTATTATACAGTTACTATTGTTCTTTGCACTGTGACGTAACTATAACATCGTTGTGTTTATTGTTAACTGAAGATTTCAAGTTAATGCTATCAATTTTACGTTAAACAGTTTACTTAGTAATTTAGCTGCGTTTTTTGCAATATCTTGGGGATTCTTGCTACTTTATTATTGTTCGGTAAGTGCCACATAGTACATTTTTCACCTTGAAAGTTAGTTGTACAGTAAAAATCGATGGCTATTTAAATGGTTTTCTGTAAAGGTAAGACTAAAAACCGGCCCTCAGGCCTGGCATGGATGTTTAGAATTTTTAAAATCCTCGTCAGGATTCTGGTCTATTTTGAAATTTAAATCGTGGACAAATTTTTACCCTCAAGAGCCTGAACTGAGTCACTTTGACCCAATGTCTCTGCAAATTCATTTTTTCTTACTCTGTTTCGTAAGAGAATTGTGAAATTTTGTGTATTTCATTGTTACGTTTTCTGCATTAAGTGCACTTTTCAGACAATTGCTATTGAACGTTGATCTTACATAGTTTGATGTTAATCTCGAGTTGTTACGATACTACGTTGTTATTATTATTCATGTTCAATAAAGGCTGGCTGGTTGCGTCACAAGCAATTAAGGCTCCTTGGTCGGTCTGAGTGTGCATGTGCGGTGAGTGTCGAATGCAAATGCACCAATGCCAAGAAAGAATAGGCCTTTTTTGCGCTGCAGCGTCAGGCCCAATTTCATTCTAATCCAGCCCTGGTCACGCGGAGAGAGCTCCTGGCAGTAGTGGAAGTGATCCGGCATTTAGGTTTAGGTTTAGGTTTACACAAGAAAACATGAAATTTGCCTTCTCAGTTGCATCTAATAACATGTAACAGACAGAATGAAATAAAACAGACAAATAGAAATAAGAAAGGTTAAGGTAAGGAAGTTAGATAAAACATATTTACACCAAAAAAAAAAAAAAAGGTTACAGGATATATATCAAAACCTTAAACATTATCTCCGATATTTCTTATTGAAAAGTCGTATGGCACTAGGAAGAAAGGAGTTTCTGGAGCGATTTGTGTGGGTTTTCAAAGCAACTATCCTTCCTGATTTACTGAACTTTAGTTCTACATGTAATGGATGTCTGTCATCAGTTGAGATGATTTCCAGTTTCTTTGGCATTGCCCTCTGACACACACTAGTCAAATCATCTACATCAGCCCCAATAACTTTAGCTGCAATTTTCGACACTACTTACAAGGGACTGCATTTACACTGTGCAGCGACAACGCATCCTTACAATATTACATTTAGAATCCTTAGAGTTATACCTGATATCACTTTCATGATGAAATGTGTTAAAGTATGTATGTTACATTTTACAGATCATTAACTTCATTTAAATAATGAATACTGATAATAATTACACACGGTATTGGAGTGGTAGCGCTGCTGTCTGGCAGGGCGTCGCATCCCTTGTGTTCCCTGCCTGGAGTTTGCATGTTTTCCTGGTGGGTTTCCACAGTGTGCTCCGGTTTCCTTCCAAAGACATGGGATTTGGTGACGCTAAAATGACACCAGTGTATGTGTATGCTTGTGTTCACCTTGCATAAGTACGATCACCTCACTGTAAACTTGCTCGACAATTGAAATATTGCACAACCTGAGCCACTTTATGAGCCATATCACTATCTGCACTATATGTACATGTATATTGTACTTTTGCTTTCATATTATACATTTTTCATTGTTTTTGTATCTTATTATAATTTTTATTACTGTTTTATCATTTTATAGGAAAATGCGTTTATGGAGGATTTGCATGTTGAATCTCATTGTACCATACAATAACAATAAAGGAATTGAATTCAATAGAAGAGAGCGCATATTTGCAGATGATGACGACTGGCTTCTAAGTCGATTTAGATTTCCAAGTGCTATCTTCTTAGAGCTCTTGATATCATTTTATGATGAAATGCAGTGATGTATGTATCTTACATTATCTCTCTGTCATAAAAGAAAATCTTGAGACGAGACTATTGCCAAGAGATTTTTTATAGTCCCGCCCTCCTCTCCACCATTTCCTGTTAACAGCCCGTTCCCACAGTTCTCTCGCCTCTCATTGGTGTGAATGCTTTTGTCAGACTCAGTTCCTGCTCTCTCAGCTCTTATAAATTGTAACGTTTTCCTCACTTAAAGTTCTCAATAAAATAAGACGTATTATGTCCAAATCCTATTGAAGAATTTCATCCCAAAGGGTTATCAACAGAAGAAATGAGTACACAGGCGATCCTAGCACCGAGAAATCAAACAAATTAATGTGAATATTGTCGACTGGTTACATGGCAAATTGGTTAAATGTGTATCAATAGACTACACTGAAAGAGTTGGTGCCAATGGTGCAGAAGTTGAAAACATCAACTTACAATATCACGAAGAATAACAACAACCGTTAACGCCATCCGGTCTTCCACTATACGAATTACTGTAGAAAGCAGGAAGTATCCAAGAAAGGTAATGTAGTACATCTTCAGGGGATAACATTAGACACCAAAGGAGATCTTGATATGCCATTCGTATTAAAACATTTACAGTTTCCCGTTAAAATAGCTTTTTCAAAGACAATTAACAAGTCACAGAGACAAACATTCGAAAAAGTCAGTTTATTTATTAGAGAGATAGAAACAAAATTCACTCACGGGCAGTTATACATTGCGTTGTCATGATGAAAGTCCAAACACAGAATCAAAATTCAATGCGATATTGACAAAAAATTTAATTCAAAAAATTGTTTTTACTGAAGTTTTACAGTAAAAGTGTAAGTTTAAAAAGTATTTGCATGTTAATTTCAAATCCAAGCAGAACAAAATCATATAACGCAACGAATACCTCTAATGCAACATGAAACATAATTTACTTTCAAACTATTACGTTTTACTATTTTTTAATATGGTTAATTACTCGCTGAAATGTAAAATAGTTAGTTCTATTATGCATAATCCCCATATGCAAGTGGCAGAACCGCAAAGTGGCTAGCACGTAGTGCTGGCCCTGGGGTTGGAGAGCAAAGCAAGCAGGGGGCAAAGCCCCCTAGTAATGAAAAATAACAACCCCATGTAGAGATTACTTCTGATTGATCCGGAAACTCGGATGACTAGGAAGTGCACAGTGCCAGTCACAGTGATATCATCAACACTGCGCACCTCTGGATGTCATTACATTCCGAAATCTTAAAAATAGTGCCGCCTGGAAAAACAAAGCTTGTGCTGGAAAGAATATGAAACCTTTATGACATGAGGCCTAAGAGAAAAACTGAAGCCAAAAACTGATATACAGATATAGTGGCATCAGAAAGTATTGAGACCCCTTCACTTTCTGCACATTTTATTATGGTGTAAGTTTTAAAAGGATAAATGTGACATTTTGCCCATCAATGTACACTCAATAAATCCATCGGGACAAAGTGAAGAGATGTTTTCAGAAAGGTTGGCAAATGTATTCAAAATCAAAAAATGAGATCTCTCCTTCCTAGAATTACTCAGACCCTTCACTGTGGCCCTCCATATTGTGCTCAGGTGCCTCCTATTTGCATTTATTTCTTCTTGGGATGCGTTGAGAACTTTGAGTGAAGTCCACACGTGGCCAACTGATCAGATTGGACGTCATTTAGAATGGCACACATGTACTCTGTGTAGAGAAGACCCCACAATCAACACTTGGAAGAGAAACAAGAAGACAACAATAAAGAGTTGGAGGCTCTTCATAAGAAAAGGCAGGCTCTGCATTCAGAGCTCAACCTCTTAACAACCAAAGAAACTGAACAACTCATTTTTAAATCAAGACATCATTACTATGAACACGAAGAGAAAGCTAATAAGCTCTTAGCTCAACAAATCCACAAGCAAGAAGTTCACAATGCAATCCCAGCAATCACCAACACGAACGGAGAAAAAATCATTGACCATAAAAATATAATGCACGCATATAGAGACTACTATAAAGCCTTATATTCTACTAAGTTTGAAGAAGACAATACACAATCTAATGCATTTCTGGATACATTATAGATACCACAAATAGATACTTTTAGTGCAGAGGAACTGGATAAACCTCTTGCGAAATCAGAAATACTAAATGCTATAAAGTCACTTCAAAGCGGGAAAGCAGCAGGCCCTGATGGCTACCCTGAAGAATTTTATAAGAAATTCTCCATTCAGCTAGCTCCCTTCTTATTAGTGACATTTACAGAAGCTAGAGACAATCAAATTCTATCTCAAACTTTTCGCCAAGCATTAATCACCGTCTTCCCTAAACAAAATTAGGACTTATTACAGTGTGCATCATACAGGCCAATTTCACTTCTAAATAATGATGTTAAGATACTCTCAAAAGTCCTAGCTAGAAGAATGGAGAAAGTGCTGCCTTCGGTAATATCACAAGATCAAACTGGATTTATTAAAGGCCGACATTTAGCTTCCAATCTTTGACGCCTGTTTAATGTAATATATTCACCAGCAAAGTCAAACACCTCAGAGATATCACTATCGTTGGATGAAGAAAAAGCATTTGACATGATTAAATGGAACTACCTTTTCACTCTTTTACAAGGAGGCTTTTCCAATTCTAGGATTTGATTCCAAAACAGAGTTGTGATTTGTACCTATTTTAAATTTAACTTTGAATGAATCACCTTTGAATAATCTTTACAATTGTACTGTAAAACTGTATCCTGTGTAGCAGTCCACAAACACCCCCATGGACCCCTGCTGCAGATGCATGGATCTTCACAAAATGATTCCATTGTAAAAGGCGCTATATAGCGCCCGACCCGGCACAGACTCAGGCAAAGGCACGTACTTAAATAAATGCTTTTTATTTATCTTCAGCCGTGGGGCACGCCTTCCCCGTGTCCCACAGGCCCAACACAGTCCCAAAATACACTCACAATTAATGCTCTCTTTATCCACCTCAGCACCACCACTCCTCCTCAGGCTTAGTCCTCTTCCTCCCGACTCTGGCTCTCCCGAGTGGTGGTGGCTGGCCTTTTTTATACCCCACCCGGAGGCGGTCCAGGTGCTTGATTACCTGGCCCTAATTGACCCTCCGGGTGGGGCTGACGAGTCGACCAGCTGGGCTGGAAAGTCCATGCAGCTCCCTCTGGCGGCCATCCCAGCCCCCAACCAGGCTGTGGAGGACTCCATCTCGCATGGAGCCTTGCGCCAGGCTGGGGAATCATCGTCCACCAGGGAGGCTGCCACCAAGCGTCCAGGGGGAGGTACTGAGCTGCCCATGGTGGCTCCCCCGGAATAGATGCAGCAGGGGCGTCCCTGCCGGGCATGGGACCCGGCTGTCCTTCACACCATACACTGGAGCCGCGGATTTACCCCGTGCAGCTTTAATGTTCCTCTTCCTTTTATTTTGCTAAAGCGCCACATGGTGAACATCAAACAGTTAAAGCGTTTCTGCTCAGCTCTGAGCTCTTCAAGGCAGACAAAAGCATTCTTGTCACTCGTCTGCAGACTTGTCACTGTCACATCCTCCATCTCTGTATTTTCCTAAGGCATCAGATGCACCTGCATCTCTTCACCCGTCTCCTCAAAAGATGCAAAGGTAACACTTCAAACTCCATTCAGATGTTTGTTTTTTTAATTCACCCACCCTTCACTTCCCATTTCAAAATTTCAGGAATTATCTGCCTGCCGTTATCATCAAAACAGACCAAGAAGATGAGCAGCTCCTTTTCCATGCCGCCCACAGCATTTCAATCATAACATCGGCTCGGTGTTGACACTTGACGTGATGAGCCGCACTGCCAATTGCACGGTGTCAGATCGTCAAATGGGACCTGCAGGCGAAGAAGAAGAGTCAGATGAGATAAGAGGCGCAGGTGTCTGATACAGTAGGACAGAAAAATAAGTCAAGAAAAAAAAAATTCAAAGAAATACAGTTTAATAATTAATATTACTGTGTTTGACATCAATAATGCTTATTATCTGTTGTAACAGTAGGGGGCGCTAGAGCTCCCTTGAACCCACAGATACCACTCCAAACACCTGGTAAAACTTTAATTTTTATTTATTTTATAATAATAATGTGCATAAAGCACCCTCCACTCCACACTACACATACAAGTACACTATAATCCTCACAGGTGGCGCAGTGGTAGTGCTGCTGCTTTGCAGTAAGGAGACTGTGGAAGATTGTGGGTTCACTTCCAGGTTCCTCCCTGTGTGGATAGCGCTTTGAGTACTGAGAAAAGCGCTATATAAATGTAATTAATTATTAATTATTATTATTATTATTATTATTATAATCACTAATCAAAAACAATCCTCCTCTCCCAGACACTTCGCCACCCTACCTCCCAGCTCAGCTCAGCGTCTGGGCTTTCCCACAGTCCTTTTATATTCCCTGACCCGGAAGTGTTTCCCATCCTACAGTCCATGTGATTTCTTATCACTTCCAGGTCAGATAAAAAGTTCTTCTCTTCAACCCGAAAGCACGTCGTTCCTTCTGGTCATATGATCATGACGTGCTTCCGGGTTATATGGCACGTATAAGTCCTTGAGCCTCCCTTCAGCATCCTCTGGTGGGCCCCACGGTGTCCAGCAGGGTTGGGAATAAAAACTCCATTGCCCATAGTTCCCTGCTGGTCTTCGGTGCCCTTCCATGCTATAGGGAGGGCTCCATCTAGCGGTCTGGGGGTATTGGCCGGGATGAACAGCTGGCCATCTCTCACACTGTCTATTGTAAATGGGGCCTTTCACATCTACTCATATCTTCATCCATCTAACTAGCCACCCTTAAAAATAAAGATACCAGAGGGGTTCTTCAGAGTGATGCCATAAGGGCAACCATTTCTGGTTCTGCCATGAACCATCCACTTGGAAGTTCCAGAAAGAACTCTATAATGTATTGAGATCCTTAACAGGCTCCATAATGAGCCACGCAAATGTGACAACTGATCTGTGATTTCTAAAGGACTCTCACGGCGGACAATCACACAGGTTCTCTTGATCTGTTTGTATTGCGCTACGAAGCCCACCATATTCTACAGATTTCTATTCTGTCCACATATTAGGAACCTTTTCACAGTCCAAAGAACCAACTTTATATGCAGTGAACCAGTGCTATTGTGAGATTTCCCTTGCCTTACCCTTTACCTAGGGGTCTGTTACTGGGCTGGTCTACTGTTGCACCTTAAGATTAACACACACATACATAGATACACACACACACACGGAAACTCAACAGTGCCCTGTGACTGACCCACACAGTTGGTTAACCTCTAGCACTTTGTAGCAAAACTAAAAACCCCAGCTAAGATTCACACCATCGACGGGATGGTGATGTATTTATGTTTTCGGTGGGGATTCAAGGAACACACCCAGCCTTGGCCCGACTTACACACACTCCCTCACAGAGACAAAAAAGCAACTGGTAATACAGTAAACCCTCCTCTATCGCGGGGGTTGCGTTCCAGAGCCACCCGCGAAAGGTGAAAATCCGCGAAGTAGAAACCATATGTTCATGTGGTTCTTTTTATATATTTTAAGCTCTTATAAACTCTCCCACACTATTATAAACATTTCCAGCACAATTATACAGCATAAGCCCTTTGTATTCTCTTAGATATTAGGTAAGATTCATTGAAATTATGTATGCAAACACAGTTTATATACAGTAAAACCTAAATATTATTTTAAAGATATTGAGCATCTCTGATATCACATATGTTACAGCCATTACGACAGACAGGCCACCAGCAATAAATACGTACAATGCAAGAAAAATTGTATACAGTAAAATGTGTGTACAGTGACACTAAACTATGTACATGTAATAAGTACTGTACGTAGATAATTAATTATGGTTACTCACCAACAATGACACGACGACTTGTCTGATAACGATGAGTTTAATTTTACTGCACAACAAAGGAGAATGTTACAGCTCTTCTAAAGGAGCCTCTTCAGGCGACTGTGTAGCACCGCCGTTGTTCTTCTTCCAGCACTCTTCAATCCAAATCCCTAAAGCAGATTCCATCCAGACTACTGCCTTATCACGTCCACTTGCAACTCGTTTTGCGCCCTGGTTAAAGGACACTGCAGCCGTAGATCTTATATGCTTTTCCTCCTTTTTAAATAAAAAGAATTGTGGACTCATTGATGCTGTAATGGTGTCCTGCAGCGGTGTAACTGTTCCCTTCCTTCAACATATCCAAAACTTTTACCTTTTCTGCAATCATTTGCATCTTCTGTTGGCGCTTGGACACGGCCCCTGAAGCAGTAGCAGGAGCACGTTAATGCTGAATGAGCGAGACGAGACTTCCTGGTTAATGCACCACTCCGTCACTGAGCCAATCAGCACACAGGAACTTTAACTATGTGCTCTGATTGGGTAGCTTCTCAGTCATCCGCCAATAGCGTCCCTTGTATGAAATCAACTAGGCAGACCAACTGAGGAAGCATGTACCAGAAGTAAAAAGACCCACTGTCCGCAGAAACCCGCGAAGCAGCGAAAAATCCACGTTATATATTTAGATATGCTTACATATAAAATCCGCGATAGAGTGAAGCCGCAAAAGTCGAAGCACGATATAGCGAGGAATTACTGTAAAACAAAAATGGAAGAATGTATTAAACAATAATCAACGAATATAACTATACAAACTATAACGATGCCACCCCAGTTCCCTTTATGATGTAACAAAATAAACATGAATTCAGCAATAAGAAACAACTAACAAAACAAAACACGATGAAGTCCATAAAAAATGGCAACAACAACAACAACATTTATTTCTATAACACGTTTTCATACAAATGATGGAGCTCAAAGTGCTTTACAAGATGAAGAAAGAAAAAAAGAAAAAATATAAAAATAAAATTAGGCAGTACTAATTAACATAGAATAAAAGTAAGGTATTGACTCCAGCAGACCCCCGTGACCCTGTAGTTAGGATATAGCGGGTTGGATAATGGATGGATGGATAAAAGTAAGGTCTGATGGCCAGGGAGGACAGAAAAAATGAAAAAACAAAATCTGCAGGGCTTCCGAGAGGCCACGAGACCACCCAGCCCCCCCTAACATAAATGATCTCAATCAGTCCTCGTGGTTTTCAGGCTTCACATGGAAGAATTAGATGATACTGATCATGTGGACATCTGGCCTTCAATCCATCAACGTAGGGACTGTACGGTGCCCTGATCAGGTGGTGAGGGGTACAGATTGCCACCACAGAAAACCGGAAAAACAACAGCGGAGAAAGTAGGGGTTAGTATGGATTTCGCAGCCACAAAAAAACGATAATTCAATGCATATACAGAATATCAGGGTGACACTAAAATGAAGCTATGAGAAAGCCATGTTATAATAATTAGTTTTTAGCAGTTTTTTTAAAGTGCTCCACCGTGTTACCTTGGCGAATTTCTATCAGTCAGCTCGTATTCCAGATTTTAGGTGCATAGCAGTAGAAGGCCACCTCACCACTTCTTTTAAAACAACTGATGGAATGAAAAGATGGGATTTGAAAAGTACAGAAATCAGCTCGCTGTAAGGATATGTATAGAGCAGTCCTACCGGTGTATGGCATGATGAGGAGTGATGGGATCAGGAGCATACCCTTCTCCAAAGGTCGAATCCAAATCAGTCCTCACGCAGCAGGCAGACACCAGACAGTCAATACACACGCATGCACAGGAGACAATCCAGGACAAGAACAATAATCCATATGCCATGAACGGGAAGACAAAACAGATGGGACACAAAAAACACCTGCTCCTCTCTATCACCAGCCTCCTTGTCCCCAGCAGCCCCAGACCAATCAGAGTCACTGCAGGGACTGCTGGGAGTTGAAGTTTCATTACCCAATAGAGCCGCTACAACTTTAAACCACAGGAATATAGGAATAACACAGCCTGTTACTCTTCTGGCACTTCAAGAGACTTACTTAGTGTCTGCATGAACAACATACAATGTTTTAAATATATCTCAAATGTAAATATTACTTTGGACTCTAGGAGTATGTTAAAACATACAAAGGCTCAACATCCTTGACTTTAAGCCATTTATCAACCAACAATGCCTTACTTCATATCCTGTTCCCTACTATTAGGTGGAGCTCACACTCTCAGCCCTTAATAAACCTCCCAGCATGGAGCGTATGGCAAACTTCTGGCTGCACCAGGTGCTCCTAAAAAAGATCTACTTTATTACTTCAATTACTCAAGACATGAAGACAAAGCATAGAAAGTTAAAAGCAGCATGGTATTTATTACATCAATAATAATACCAAATAGAACAAATAATAGAAAATAAGATTGATAGTAAAGTCTGGATATATACAGGTGCTGGTCATAAAATTAGAATATTATAACAAAGTTGATTTATTTCAGTAATTCCATTCAAAAAGTGAAACTTGTATATTAGATGCATTCATTACACACAGACTGATGTATTACAAATGTTTATTTCTTTTAATGTTGATGATTATAACTGACAACTAATGAAAGTCCCAAATTCAGTAGAATATTGTGAAAAGGTTCAATACTGAAGACCCCTGGTGCCACACTCTAATCAGCTAATTAACTCAAAAGCCTTTAAATGGTCTCTCAGTCTAGTTCTGTAGGCTACACAATCATGGGGAAGACTGCTGACTTGACAGTTGTCCAAAAGACGACCACTGATACCTTGCACAAGGAGGGCAAGACACAAAAGGTCATTGCTAAAGAGGCTGGCTGTGCACAGAGCTCTGTGTCCAAGCACATTAATAGAGAGGTGAAGGGAAGGACAAGATGTGGTAGAAAAAAGTGTACAAGCAATAGGGATAACCGCACCCTGGAGAGGATTGTGAAACAAAACCCATTCAAAAATGTGGGGGAGATTCACAAAGAGTGGACTGCAGCTGGAGTCAGTGCTTCAAGAACCACCACACACAGACGTATGCAAGACATGGGTTTCAGCTGTCGCATTCCTTGTGTCAAGCCACTCTTGAACAAGAGACAGCGTCAGAAGCGTCTCGCCTGGGCTAAAGACAAAAAGGACTGGACTGCTGCTTTCTGATGAAAGTAAATTTTGCTTTTCCTTTGGAAATCAAGGTCCCAGAGTCTGGAGGAAGAGAGGAGAGGCACAGAATCCACGTTGCGTGAGGTCCAGTATAAAGTTTCCACAGTCAGTGATGGTTTGGGGTGCCATGTCATCTGCTGGTGTTGGTCCATTGTGTTTTCTGAGGTCCAGGGTCAACACAGCCGTCTACCAGGAAGTTTTAGAGCACTTCATGCTTCCTGCTGCTGACAAACTTTATGGAGATGCAGATTTCATTTTCCAACAGGACCTGGCACCTGCACACAGTGCCAAAGCTACCAGTACCTGGTTTAAGGACCATGGTATCCCTGTTCTTGATTGGCCAGCAAACTCGCCTGACCTTAACCCCATAGAAAATCTATGGGGTATTGTGAAGAGGAAGATGCAATACGCCAGACCCAACAATTCAGAAGAGTTGAAGGCCACTATCAGAGCAACATGGGCTCTCATAACACCTGAGCAGTGCCACAGACTGATCGACTCCATGCCACGCCGCATTGCTGCAGTAATCCAGGCCAAAGGAGCCCCAACTAAATATTGAGTGCTGTACATGCTCATACTTTCATGTTCATACCTTTCAGTTGGCCAACATTTCTAAAAATCCTTTTTTTGCATTGGTCTTAATTGATATTCTAATTTTCCGAGATACTGAATTTTGGGACTTTCATTAGTTGTCAGTTATAATCATCAACATTAAAAGAAATAAACATTTGAAATACATCAGTCTGTGTGTAATGAATGAATCTAATATACAAGTTTCACTTTTCGGATGGAATTACTAAAATAAATCAACTTTGTTATGATATTCTAATTTTATGACCAGCACCTGTATATATATTGTGACAGATGTCCAGAGACCTTGCCCCACCGGGACGCCGGAAGAAGGGAAGGACCGGGAAAAGGGCAGTGTCTTCCCTGGATCACAAGGGGGCGACCTCCCAGGATTATATGTGGGTCACAGAGCATGGGAACTCAACTCCATGGATATATATAAATATAGACATGTATACATTGTCACACATGTGCGATTAGGAGGCAGTCAAAAAGCCTAAAGGTGAGTGAAATATCGCGAGATGAAGGATTGTCACGTGGTACTTACCTGAATCTCTTCCTTCAACAGAAAAACTGAGGAAAAATAATTGCCTCTACTTCCGAGTTCCAAAATGGCCACCATGACATCACTCCCGGTGACTCGATATGACATCACATCCGGCCATCACGACTGACTTCACTTCTGGTTCCACCAAAATGACACTGTTTCCGACTCCTGCATTCAATGTCACTTCCTGCCAACCATTTCCTGTTCCCATAATTAATTTCTGTATTTAAACGCCATTTTGTGCCATTAACTTTGTCAGACGTTACCTAACAGTACTTTTAGATAATTTATTTAGCATTTTTTGCTTTATTTGTCTGTAGGACAATATACGGGGATGGTCCCCAAAACTTTATATTTGTGGAGTTTCTTCTTTTTTTGGATATATTTCCACAATATATATATATATATATATAGTCTTTAGAAAAACCTTACGAGAAAGCAAAAAGATGTCAAGGATGAATGTCGCAGGGTGGCTTGTAATCTAGCACTCGAAGTTGTTCATGAGATGTTGTGTTGATGATCAGATGGAAACAGCCGCATGTTGATGGCGCCCCCTCTAATGTCACTCTGTTCTCTTCTGATATCGCTTTTCAGACAAGGCATATCTCTCTCTCAATATATATATAATCTATTGTCTTTTCATGACAGAATTACTTAACAGATTTAGATCAGGTTTCTTCCTTGAATTTGCTTGAACATTCCGGTTGATTTTGTGACTTCCTTCATCGCACAATTCACTTGCAGGAGTGAAATAGTTGCGCTAATCCGTGATAGATGATAAGATTTGGACATAAGTCTTTTATTAGGAACTTAAAGTGTGGAAAACACACAAATTTATAAGAGCTTAGAGCACAGGAACTGTGTCTGACAAAAACATTCACACGAATGATAGGTGAGAGGACTGTGAGCATGAGCCATTAACTGGTAATGGTTGAGAGGAGAGTGGGACTTGGAAAAAAGCTCTTGCCAATAGTCTCGTCTCGTCTCAAGATTTTCTTTTATAATAGAGAGACATTTTCTTGCCTCCTCCAATCTCCCACCAGTTTCTCAGACGCATCGAGTTTTGTTGCAGCAGTGCAGTTACCAATTTCTTTCTCTACTTCAATGACATTTAATTTAATACCAGCTTAATATTTTCTTCTGATCGAAAGCTCCATCGTAGATAAGGGAATATCTTATGATAAAGGTGTATAAGGGTGTGAGATACAAAAAACACAAAACAGTGCAAATATCACTTTGGAATATTTCAGGTATTACCGTGTGGTGACGTAGGCACAATATATAGAAAAAAGGCCGTGTGCTCTGTGGTTACTCTCTCAGGTGGGCGTCAGCATATCTTAATCTCTTGGACCAATAGCGTGAGTTTTCCGCATTGGACTTATCCAACCGTCATTATAAAATACCTAAAATTATCCGGTAAAATCAAGCCCCGACTTATAAGTAGGATAACTTAAATGCGAGTATATACGGTAACTATAGCCTTAGTTTACTTGAAAATTTGCAAAGTATTCAGTTTAAGTACCACTTCCGCTTACCCGAAGTGGCCCAAAAGTTGATAGGATTCCTTATTTTTGATATAAAGCAGGTGTACAAAATCTCATTGGCCGATTGCAATGCGTTTTTGAGTAATCGTGTTTACACACAGAGACGCAGACAGATATAATTTCAAAAATCGGGAGTGGTCTCCCCTCGACTTTCTCGTATACTCAGATATGGGGATGGATATTTGAGGAGTAAACCACAAGACAATGATTATATTCTTATATTATGTACATTAAAGAACCATCAATAACAAATCATATCAAATTAATAATATATCGAACAATTATCATAAAAGTAAAGTGGAATAAATCGGACTCTGCTGCTGCTTGAATGAAAGGTATAAAGTACCACTTCCGGTTAGCGGAAATAGCTCAAAAGTTGATAGAAATCTACGTTTTGTACCTAATAGTTGTATGCAAAGTTTGGTTGACCTAACTGAGAGCATACTCAAGTTATCGTGTTTACACACCCATACACACACACACACACACACACACAGAAACATAAGTCAGGGAGGTCTAAAACATCGAGATTCATCAAAATCTCGACATCAAATCTTTGGACAATTACAATACTTTCCCTATACTTCGTATACGAAAAAGTAAAAAGAAAAACAACATTTTTTTGGTTGACGTAAGTGAAAGCGTACTCAGGTTATCGTGTTTACACACAGACATAATTCCAAAACTGTTATTTTCGAACTCAGGGAGGTCTAAAACATCGAGATTCATCAAAATCTCAGGGTCAAATTTCTTCACGATTCCTATATTTTCTCTATACTGTACACATCCATCCATCCATTTTCCAACCCGCTGAATCCGAACACAGGGTCACGGGGGTCTGCTGGAGCCAATCCCAGCCAACACAGGGCACAAGGCAGGAACCAATCCCGGGCAGGGTGCCAACCAACCACAGGACACACACAAACACACCCACACACCCAGCACACACTAGGACCAATTTAGAATCACCAATCCACCTAACCTGCATGTCTTTGGACTGTGGGAGGAAACCGGAGTGCCCGGAGGAAACCCACGCAGACACGGGGAGAACATGCAAACTCCACGTATGGAGGACCTGGGAAGCGAACCCGAGTCTCCTAACTGCGAGGCAGCAGCGCTACCACTGCGTACTGTACATATGAAAAAGTAAAAAGAAATTAAGTTTCAGAATTGTCCCAGCCAAAGTCCTGACCTGAAACTCACTGAGATGTTGTGGTGGGACCACAAATTTGTCAGAAACCCTCCAATGTGGGTGAATGAAAACAATTCTGTAGAGATGAGCGGACCAAAATTTCTCCACAGTGATGCTGAAAACTGATTGCATGTTATTAGAAGAGTTTGATACCATTGAATTCAGTGTGGTCTTCACGTTGATCCACACGATGCACGCAGTGGTAGCATTACAGCCTCACAATAAGGAGACCAGGATGTGTGTTCCCAGTGCTCCCTGTGCGGAGTATTCATGTTCCCCTTATGTTCGTGTAGGGGTCTTCTGAGTGCTTCTGTTTTCTTCAGTTAGGTGAATTGCTGTTGCTGAATTGGTTTCTGTGTGTGTGTGTGTTTACCTTGTGATAGACTGGCACCCTGTCCAGGTGTGGTTTCCTGCCATGTGCATGATGACTACAGGGATAGACTCCATCTGCTCTTGACATTGCGTACCCCGAGTTCCACCCCACATCCAATGATGTGTCTGCTAGTCTGACTGATGAGTCTAAACAGCTCTGCATGAGTGGGCCCGATAAACGTCCAGCCTAGGACCCCTTCTAGTCTAATGCCAGCACCCCATGTCCCAGAACAGAATTACTGTAAATATGCTGGGACATGGATAGGTGAATAAAGTAATTTAAACAAAGTTTGTACTATTTTAGCCTGATAATAATAATATTAACATACAATACAATTTCTTTTTTTTGTATTACCCAAAATCACACAAGTAGTGCCGCAATGGGCTTTAACAGGCCCTGCCTCTTGACAGCCCCCCAGCCTCGACTCTCTAAGAAGACAAAAAAACTTGTAAGGAAAACAAATGGAAGAAATCTCAGGAAAGATTTCCAGGTAGGATGGGCATGCAGTTGGTGTCAAAAAAAAGGGGTAAATACAACACAATACACAGAACAGGACACGAGTCATCATCAATACAATATAGATAGATAGATAGATAGATAGATAGATAGATAGATAGATAGATAGATAGATAGATAGATAGATAGATAGATAGATAGATAGATAGATAGATAGATAGATAGATAATTGAAAGATTTTATAATTTGGGTCCAAAGGATTGATGAACAGTCTGAGAAACCATACAGAGAGTATAGAGCATAAAATGAAGCTTAAAGTAAATGTAATTAGGATCCAAAGGAAACTTGTAAAAAATAATTTAATATGTTATAATGAAGAATTACAGCAGATAGGTAAATGGGCCATGCGACTGCATTCACTGTTGATAACTTAAGTATGTGGGATAAACTATTTTGAAAAAAAAAAAGTTTGCAGAATAATTAGTAGAATCCAAAAATGAATGGAATATAGGGACCCCATAAAATTCCAGGAAATCTGCTAAAAAGGCTAGTTAGGAAAACCCAGAATTTGAAAGACCTGACAACCATTTCCCAGAAAGTTTTTATTGTGCTCTGCTGCTCCAAAGAAAAAAAAAAAGGCTTTAAAATAATCTGATCAGTAATTTTCCTCATTTTAGTGTAGAAATTGTAGAAAAAAAGAGCATTAAAGGATAAGTTTGGTGTTTTTCAAGTTATTTCTTCAAAAAAACTTGCTACGCAACATTGTGTTCTAAAGATAAGTATTTTCTATAAATTTAAAAAAATTCATAGTTGGGTTTTCCCAATTTATAATGTAACCTATGGGGCAGAGAGAGCACCCCAGAAGAGGAAAGCTTAAAAAGTTACTGAATGTGTCCTCTTTGAAGAGGCAAAAGTTTCTATATTTAAAAAAAACTTGCCTTCCATATTTCCGACAAACGTTGGTGACAACAAAAGGGATGTGGAAATCATTTTATCACATATTCCTGGTAGTATTTTTCTCACATTAAGGATACCTTTTCTACATGCTGATGTGATAGCAGTAACCTTTCTGCAGGGTTGCCAGGTCCTTAAAAATGTATAGCCCAAGGACAGCTTAAACATAGCAGACTTACCCAAAAAAATAACCCAATGCCTGAGATACACAAAACTACACAGCAGGGGGCAGTGTTAGAGCAAGAGGGTTAGGTACATACTGTATCATCAAAGGGAGAGGGGCTGCACTCTAAATAAGTAAAGTATGACTGGCCATATAGAAATAAATTGTGGATATTGTATTCATGGCTGAAGGTGGGGAAAAAAATAAAGGAATACATTATTTTTCATTTAGTATCACAGACATGGTTAGAACTATAATATAATACTAAAATTGTATCAAAAACAATTCTGCTCAATGTTATTAACTAATATTATAGATGAGGTGAGTCCTAAGCTCCATGTAGATAGATAGATAGATAGATAGATAGATAGATAGATAGATAGATAGATAGATAGATAGATAGATAGATAGATAGATAGATAGATAAAGAAAGGCAATACATAATAAATGGATAGATAAATATGAAAGGCACTATATGATAGATAGACAGATACTGTAGATAGAAGTGAAAGACACTAGATAGATAGATAGATAGATAGATAGATAGATAGATAGATAGATAGATAGATAGATAGATAGAAAAGAAAGGCACAATATAACAAATAAATAGACATGAATGTCACTATATAATATATAGATAGACAGATAAAAGTTAAAGGCACTATATAACAAATAGATAGATAGACATGAAAGGCACTAGACAGATAGATATGAAAGGCACTATATAATATATAGATAGATAGAAGTGAAAGCCACTAGATAGATAGAAAAGAAAAGACAGGCACTACATAATAAATAGATAGATAGATTAATATGAAAGGCACTATATGAGAGATAGATAGATAGATAGATAGATAGATAGATAGATAGATAGATAGATAGATAGATAGATAGATAGATAGATAGATGTGAAAGGCACTGTATAATAGATAGATAGATTCACATACTCACATAATAGTGCCATAGAAATATTACAAGGACAGAGCGGAATTCAATAGTAGATGATATCACATAATAATAAATAATAATACATTTTATTTATATAGCACCTTTCCTATGCTCAAGGATGATAGCACTCATAATTTAAGGTACTATATAAACAGCAATAATACATATTAATTATTACTGCAATTTCTGGATGTTATCAACTTATTATTTTTTTCTCCCATTTTATCTGAATAAAATGAAAACAAAGATAGTTTCCGAGAAGATGTTTTTCATGACAGGCACTGGCCCTTGGACCCTTCTCTTTTTTCCTTTTAACAGACCTGCTAATTTGCCTTCCTCCAATTTACCTTAATTACTTTGTAGGGGCTTTCAGTTCAGCTAATTAAAATGTGCCGTGTGGACTCGTCAGTTCATTAGCGTTGAGCTTGTCTGCTACGACAGCCAGTGACGCACAGTGACCGACGTGCCTATTTAAAGGCGTCCCCGACCACCCACTTCAAGTTTTAAATTAAAGAGGACTGAGTGATCCCGCCATCCCCCTTATCCCCACCGATGACACTCAAGGCCATCTGCTCAGGTAGCCCAGCAGTTCACTGTCTCACTTAACTAGCCCTACCCCCCCCCCCCCCCCCCCCCCCCCCCCCCCCCCAACCATGCCGCTGAAACCAACCTCAGAACTGACAAAATGACAGAGAACAAAATGACAGATGTTAGCATGCAGTGTTCTGGCAACTTCGTTTTACCTACTGCTATACACTGTAAGAAAGCATATTGCTAATTGATTTCTCAATTGGGTTTGTACTTGTTCAAATATTCATACATACAATACAGATGACTTGCATTGCATTACAGAGTATAGAATACATGGCACTATGACACCAATTATAGAGCCCCCATAATGTTTGGAATAAAGACACATTTTTTCCATTTGATTTGCTCCACAGTTTAAAATTACAAATCAGACGTTTCAGACTTGTGAGAAAAGAGCACACGGCAGGCTTACTCTTTTTCTACATGGTCCCCACCATTTCAGGAAACCATCATGTTTGGGACACAGCAATGGCAGGTCTATTAAAGCAGTTGTCATATGGAAGACTTTGTCACATATCCCTCACATGTAATGACTGCTTGAAGTCTGCCACTCACAGATTCACCAGGCGCTGAGGGTCTTCTCTGGTGATGCTCTGCCAAGCTTCTAATGCAGCTATCTTCAGCTCCTGCTTATACCCTTCAGTTTTCTCTTTGGCATAGAAGATAGATAGATAGATAGATAGATAGATAGATAGATAGATAGATAGATAGATAGATAGATAGATAGACAGACAGACAGACAGACAGACAGACAGACAGACAGACAGACAGACAGACAGACAGACAGACAGACAGATAGATAGATAGATAGATAGATAGATAGATAGATAGATAGATAGATAGATAGATAGATAGATAGATAGATAGATAGATACTTTATTAATCCCAAGGGTAAATTCACATACTCCAGCAGCAGCATACTGATAAAAAAACAATATTAAAGTAAGAGTGATAACAATGCAGGTATAACAGACAATAACTTTGTATAATGTTAACGTTTAACCCCCCTGGGTGGAATTGAAGAGTCACATAGTGTGATGGAGGAACGATCTCCTCAGTCTGTCAGTGGAGCAGGACGGTGACAGCAGTCTGTCGCTGAAGCAGCTCCTCTGTCTGGAGATGATCCTGTTCAGTGGCTCCAGTGGATTCTTCATGATTGACAGGAGTCTGCTCAGCGCCCGTCGCTCTGCCACGGATGTCAAACTGTCCAGCTCCGTGCCTACAATAGAGCCTGCCTTCCTCAGCAGTTTGTCCAGGCGTGAGGCATCCTTCTTCTTTATGCTGCCTCCCCAGCACACCACCGTGTAGAATAGGGCGCTTGCCACAATCGTCTGATAGAACATCTGCAGAATCTTATTGCAGATGTTGAAGAACGCCAGCCTTCTAAGAAAGTATAGTCAGCTCTTTCCTCTCTTGCACAGAGCATCAGTATTGGCAGTCCAGTCCAGTTTATCATCCAGCTGCACTCCCAGGTATTTATATGTCTGCACCCTCTGCACACAGTCACCTCTGATAATCACGGGGTCCGTGAGGGGCTTGGTCCTCCTAAAATCCAAACCAACTCCTTGGTTTTGCTGGTGTTCAGTTGTAACTGAATATATGGAAGGCCTGCTCAATTGACTTCCAATCAGGTGACTGGCTTGACCATTCAAGAATTTTCCATTTTTAGCTTTGATGAACTCCTGTGTTCCTCAGTAGTATGTCTGGATCTTTATCTTGTTGTTAGATGCAGTGCCGTTCACTGAGTTTGGAGGCCTTTACTGGAACTTGAGCCAATCAGATGTTTCTCTACACCTCAGAATTCATTGTGTGACTGCCGTGGAACTTAAGCTCTTTCACACACGCAGGCGATTACTTTCCTGTGGGAAACTCTTCCCTTTCATCTGCATCTGTCTATGTCGGGTTTGGGGAGCTGGTGTGCCCCCTAGTAATAAGTGTATATGTTTAATATGTCACTGTGCTCTGTACAAATATTTTATAAATCTACTTTTCTTTCTACTCACATGCACAGCTAATACAAAGCCAGATTTAGCACAGGGGCTCATCATTTAGAACTGCTAGGCAAGCATTAGAAGACAAGATGGGGACAACTGCAAAATGAGCATTGTATACAGTACTATTTTTGTGTGTCAAAGTCAGCATGAAACTGTATCCTCTTTGCCTTTGGAATGGCTTAATTCACCTAAGTGGGGACCTGCATATGAAGAAAGAGTATAAAGCCTTGGCACATTGCCTGGCACACCTTTGAAGCTGACGGACGGATGGAAGATACCATCATCCAATCCTGAAAATCCTTCCAACGTAGCAACAAAAATGGCAGACTCTATACATCGGGCCCCCACTCCCAAACTGGGATCTTGTCATGGCTTCCTTCATCTGTTATTCAGTGTAAACCGTCATTAAGCAAAGTTATTTCTCCTATGTGATTTCTTACCACTGTATCACTAAGGGAGGGGTATCACCTTTTAATATCATATCTATATACAGTGCATCCGGAAAGTATTCACAGCGCATCACTTTTTCCACATTTTGTTATGTTACAACCATATTCCAAAATGGATTAAATTCATTTTTTTCCTCAGAATTCTACACACAACACCCCATAATGACAATGTGAAAAAAATTTAATTATGTTTTTTGCAAATTTATTAGAGAAAAGCCAAGCAAAATGACACCTTTTATTGTCATTTTGCTTGGCTTTTCTCTACATTCATAATGGCTAACACGGTACAACACCCTAGTACTGCAAATTTAGTAAAAATAAAAAAACGGAGAAATCCCATGTCCATAAGTATTCACAGCCTTTGCTCAATACTTTGTCGATGCACCTTTGGCAGCAATTCCAGCCTCAAGTCTTTTTGAATATGATGCCACAAGCTTGGCACACCTATCCTTGGCCAGTTTGGCCCATTCCTCTTTGCAGCACCTCTCAAGCTCCATCAGGTTGGATGGGAAGCGTCGGTGCACAGCCATTTTAAGATCTCTCCAGAGATGTTCAATCGGATTCAAGTCTGGGCTCTGGCTGGGCCACTCAAGGACATTCACAGAGTTGTCCTGAAGCCACTCCTTTGATATCTTGGCTGTGTGCTTAGGGTCATTGTCCTGCTGAAAGATGAACCGTCGCCCCAGTCTGAGGTCAAGAGCGCTCTGGAGCAGGTTTTCATCCAGGATGTCTCTGTACATTGCTGCAGTCATCTTTCCCTTTATCCTGACTAGTCTCCCAGTCCCTGCCGCTGAAAAACATCCCCACAGCATGATGCTGCCACCACCATGCTTCACTGTAGGGATGGTGCCAGGTTTCCTCCAAATGTGACGCCTGGCATTCACACCAAAAAGTTCAATCTTTGTCTCATCAGACCAGAGAATTTTCCTTCTCATGGTCTGAGAGTCCTTCAGGTGCCTTTTAGCAAACTCCAGGCGGGCTGCCATGTGCCTTTTACTAAGGAGTGGCTTCCGTCTGGCCACTCTACCATACAGGCCTGATTGGTGCATTGCTGCAGAGATGGTTGTCCTTCTGGAAGGTTCTCCTCTCTCCACAGAGTACCTCTGGAGCTCTGACAGAGTGACCATCGGGTTCTTGGTCACCTCCCTGACTAAGGCCCTTCTCCCCGGATCGCTCAGTTTAGATGGCCGGCCAGCTCTAGAAAGAGTCCTGGTGGTTTTGAACTTCTTCCACTTACAGATGATGGAGGCCACTGTGCTCATTGGGACCTTCAAAGCAGCAGAAATTTTTCTGTAACCTTCCCCAGATATGTGCCTCGAGACAATCCTGTCTCAGAGGTCTACAGACAATTCCTTTGACTTCATGCTTGGTTTGTGCTCTGACATGAACTGTCAACTGTAGGACCTTCTATAGACAGGTGTGTGCCTTTCCAAATCAGGTCCAGTCAACTGAATTTACCACAGGTGGACTCCAATGAATCTGCAGAAACATCTCAAGGATGATCAGGGGAGACAGGAGGAACCTGAGCTCAATTTTGAGCTTCATGGCAAAGGCTGTGAATACTTATGTACATGTGCTTTCTCAATTTTTTTTATTTTTAATTAATTTGCAAAAATCTCAAGTAAACTTTTTTCACGTTGTCATTATGGGGTGTTGTGTGTGGAATTCTGAGTAAAAAAATGAATTTAATCCATTTTGGAATAAGGCTGTAACATAACAAAATGGGGAAAAAGTGATGCGCTGTGAATACTTTCCGGATGCACTGTATATGGGGACACAAAGCAGGACATAAAAAGAAGAACAACAAGATTGAATTTCCATTGCTGACCAGGCTGGTATAAATTCATTAGTTTATGCTGATTTCCAGGTCTTTATAGTGTAATAAAACTGAACATCAGGGAGTGCCATGCCACCGTCTGTTTTAGATCTTTTTAATGTTTTTATAGGCAAAAAAACCCTCCCACAATCATCATGTGATCACCTAAACAAAAATATTTATCGTATAGCCCTTTTTTTAAACTTCCAGCCATACATGTGTGTAAAGATGATGGCGACAAACTAGTGTAGATACCACACGGGCTGGATGGACATCCCGGCCAGGAAAGGAAGCAGACCTGGAAGGAAGAGATGGACAAACAGCCCCTATAAAAGAAGAGTTATCACTAGCGAACTGTTATTCTCCCAGCACGCTAGATGGCAGCAGTCCCGGATAGCCACACCCAGTGGGAAGCCAGCAGGGCATGTTGGGAAATGTAGTCTGGCAGGGCAGCCCTGCTGGGGTCACAGGGTGCCGCAAAAGGGTGTTGTAGGGAAACAAGCTCCCTACTCTGATAATGGGCTTCCGAGTGACCCGGAAGTACTTCCATCGGGCAGTCACCCTGGCACCGGAAGTACTCCCGGGTCTGTAATTAAAAGGGACAGCGCTTCCTTATTCAGGAGGTAGAAAGGCAACACTCGACTGGAGGTGGTGAAAGAGTATATTGTGTTTTTGTGCTTTGTGTAATACTTTTTGGAGCTATTTCAAATAAAACCTTCATTTATTTGGATAAAGGATTTTGCTTTTGGGATCGTGTTGGGGTTTGGGCAGGCTGTCGTCCAGGTGTCCATCACACTAGTTATAATCTTATCAAGGCAGCTCCGTAATATGTACATGTCATTTAAGTTTTTTAAAATTATTTATTAATATAATGACCAAAAAAACTGGTTCTGTGTCCCGCTGGTGTGACTTTGTGTTGCTCACGGAGTCCCGAATGAGGCACATGACCTGCATTGTGAGGGAGCGTCAGTTATGTCACTACATGCCATGATTGGGCCCTTAAATGCACATGAGCCTTTTTTATGGTGTCAGTAGTGGGATTTGAACCCACAACCTCAGGGTTTGAGGTCCAAAGCCTTAAGCTCTACACCCCACTGCCTGCTTGCCTGCCTCGCACACACTGACTATCCATCCAATTTCCAACCCACTGAATCTGAACACAGGGTCACGGGGGTCTGCTGGAGCCTATCCCAGCCAACACAGGGTGCGAGGCAGGAACAAACCCTGGGCAGGGTGCCAACCCACCGCAGGACACACACACACACACACACACACCCACACAACAAGCACACACTAGGGACAATGTAGGATCGCCAATCCATCTAACCTGCATGTCTTTGGACTGTGGGAGAAAACCGGAGCACCTGGAGAGAACATGCAAACTCCACGCATGTATGACCCAGGAAGTGACCCAGGTCTCCTTACTGCGAGGCAGCAGTGCTACCACTGCGCCACCGTGCCGCCCCACACTGACTATTAAACTACTAATTTAATTGCAGAAAATTCCTCTTTCTTGGAAATGTTAGTTTAAAAAGGCAGGTTAGAAATGAGTCTAAAGTTGTCAAAGACAGAGGAGTTCAGTCCATTTTTCTTGAACAGGGGATTAGCTACTGCAGGCCGGCCTGTACACTGGTACTGTGAGCAGAGGCAGAACCTCTGTGTTTTTTCCCAGTTGATTCTAGGGGTTCATCAGCAGTGTGTTCTGCTCCTACTCTGTTCATTGCTTGCATGGACTGGGTGGTGGGCAGGGTTGTAGGGTCCAACAGCTGTGGGAACATCTGTTGGTGAAGAAAGATTCACTGATCTCAACTTTGCTGGCGATGCTGTGATCTGCGCATTGTCAATGGAGGCTCTGATGGGGGCTCTTGAGAGTCTGAGTGTCTGAGCTTGCGAGGGTCATGATAAAAACCAAAGAGCCAGGCCTTTAATAGATAGATAGATAGATAGATAGATAGATAGATAGATAGATAGATAGATACTTTATTAATCCCAATGGGAAATTCACATTCTTCAGCAGCAGGAATACTGATACAATAAATAATATTAAATTAAAGAATGATAATAATGCATGTCTCTCTTGATGGTGGTACCCCGCTTCGAGCTGCAGCCAGTGATGATCTTCATCCCATCCCACACTTCCTTCATGCTGTTATTCTGCAACTTCTGCTCCAGCTTTCTCCTGTACTGCTCCTTCGCCGCCCTGAGCTGGACTCGGAGTTCCTTCTGCACGCGCTTGAGCTCATGCTGATCACCGCCTTTAAAAGCCCTTTTCTTCTGGTTCAAAAGGCCCTTGATGTCACTTGTAATCCATGGCTTGTTGTTAGCATAGCAGCGTACAGTTCTTACTGGAACTACAATGTCCATACAGAAGTTGATGTAGTCAGTAGTGCAGTCAACAACTTCCTCAATGTTCTCACTATGAGATCCCTGCAGGATATCCCAATCTGTAGTTCCAAAACATTCTCTCAGGGTATTCTCAGCCTCCAGGGTCCACTTCCTGAATGATGGTGTGGTTACAGGTAGGACTCTCACTTTTGGTTTATAGCGAGGCTGAAGCAGAACCAGGTTATGATCTGCTTTCCCAAGCGCAGGCAGCGGGGTGGCGCTGTATGCGTCTTTAATGTTTGCATACAGTAAATCAATAGTCTTATTTCCCCGGGTGTTACAGTCCACATACTGTCCAGCGTCACATGGTTAAAGTCTCCAGCGATTAGCACAAGCGCCTCAGGGTGCTGCGTTTGTAACTTAGCAACAGCAGAATGGATGATGTCACTCGCTGACTCCTCATCCGCCCGAGGAGGTATGTACACGATGACAACAATGACATGTCCAAACTCTCTGGGCAAGTAGTAGGGATGACCTCTTGGGCACGGCCATCAGCAGTGTGTCTGTCTGCGAGTGTTGACCTCGTCATTGAGAGGTTTACTTACCTCTACAGTGACATTCACGTGACTTTGGGGACCCTTCCTATGAAGTCGGTAGACAGACTGGGAGAGCATGGGGGAGGGGTCATGAGGTCGCTGGAAAGAGGTGTGTGGTGCTCCTGATGTCTCTCCAGAAGGACGAAGGTCCAAGTCTTTAGAGTCCTGGTGCTTCCTGCTTGTGAGACATGGATGCTATCCAGTGACCTGAGATGAAGACTGGACTCCTTCAGTACTGTGTCTCTTCAAAGAATCCTTGGGGGCCGCTGGTTTGACTTTGTGTTCCTCATGGAGTCCCGAATGAGGCACATGACCTACATTGTGAAGGAGCGTCAGTTACGGCACGATTCCCAGAGGGTGATCCAGCTCGTAAGATCCTCATTGTTGGGGAATCGAGTGGCTGGACCAGGCCAAGGAGTCGCCCATGTAACACTTGGCTGCGGAAGATGGAAGGTCATTTCCAGAGGGTGGGACTGGACCGTGTGTCTGCCCTATCCCAACTGGGATCCTCAGCTGTTTTGTCGTGTAGTGGGTGCGGCAACACGTTGTACCAGTGTAGGCTCCCCAATCTGACCTGACTTGATCTGACCTGAGTCTTTAGACCAGGGGTCACCAGTTCCAGTCCTGTAGCACTACCATGGCTGCTGATTTTCTTTCTATCCTTTTTCTTAATTGGTGACCACTTTTTACCGCTAATTGATTTCCTTTTCCTTTACTTTAATTGACTTGCTTTTAAAGACTCGGTTATCTGAATTGCTTCATTTTTTTCCATAAACAGCACCCATACAGAAATGAGATGTGAATTTAGCAAAGCAATAGATGACCAGCTGAGCAGGGCCTCAAACTCCCACCAATTTCTAAAAATAAGTGATGACTTTTGCTGCTAATTAAACTTATTTGATTTCATTTCTTATTGGTGCTCTCGTTCTGCCACAGAAGACATTTCGAAAGCGGTTGATTTTCTTTTTTCTAAGAGCATCGTTAAAATGTTTTTTTGGACATGAGCAGATCAGCATTACTGTATGAAGGACACTGGTCGCGAATTGTGTTGACTCATTTCTATCTATTTGCTTGGCTGCTAATTAAGAAAAAAAAAGAAATAATTTGGGTTTCTGCACCTTAAATAACAAGTCAATTAAAATTAAGGCAAAAGAGTTAGTTAGCAGCAAAAACTGTCACTAATTAAGAAAAGGGTTAGAACGAAAACCTGCAGTTACTGTAGACCTCCAGGGTTGGAAACCCCTACTGTAGACAATCTGGGAAGACTCCCATATACTAATACAATACAATTTATTTTTGTATAGCCCATAATCACACAAGAAGTGCCACAATGGGCTTTAACAGGTCCTGCCTCTTGACAGCTCCCCAGCCTTGACTCACTAAAGAAGACAAGGAAAAACTGGAAGAAACTTTGGGAAAGGCAGTTCAAAGAGAGACCCCTTTCCAAGTAGGTTGGGCATGCAGTGGGTGTCAAAAGAAGGGGAGTCAATACAAAACAATACAATACACAGAACAAATCCTCAATACAGTTTAAAAATACAGATTTTAGAAGAACGGAGCAGAATTTAATAGTAGATGATATCACATAATAAAATTTGGATATATTTAGAGTCCTGGAGACCTCATCCATCAAGCTGCCTCCCCCATTTGGTCATTCCGTGGCTGAAACAGCGCTGGGCCATCCAATCCAATGAAAGGACCCCTCTTTCTCATGATTCCTGCGATCCTCCATCAGGGATGACTTTACCTTAGGCAGGCAAAACAACTTGACAGGTGGGCCGTGGCACCAAGTGACACATTTGAGTACCGAGAAGAGAAACAGAACAGGTGAGGGTTAGTAACAAATTCTAACTATCATGTTACTTCTGTTTTAGTGCTAATGACTAACAACAGAGATGCAGTCTGTACAGTTAATCAGCAGCTCTAGTCAGGGTGTACTAAACTGAAGTTGTGAGTCTTGGAAAGCTGACACCAAAGGGGCATCTCTTATAGTAGCAGGCAGACCACTCCACAGTTTAGGGACCCTGTAACTAAAAGCTCGACCTCCCACTGTTATTTTATTAACCCCTTAACCGCTCTCTGCCGGATATATCCGGCATCGTAGCTTTAATGCTGACGCCTTACTGCCGGAATTATCCGGCACATTTGCCTGTGGTTATGTGAATGCCTGGCGCGTAGTATAACTGACAGTTTGGCGTGGGTATTATTACTACGTTGTATTTCGACAACTCTGCGCTTGTATTGGCTGATCACGTGATGTGATTCGAAAGTGAAAGCTGTGAATATGGCGAAATGTAAACTGACTTCAAGTGAGGTTTTGCAGGCGATTTTGGACAATAATTCTGATCATGATTGTAGCAGTTCTGAAGAAGATTTTAGCGACAATGATGATCAGCAACGTGCGCTGCATGATACTGTGAATGACGGCGCATCGGATGACGGCGATGAGTGGATGTATCCCCAGCATCTCAACTGGACTGCTGCCCGAGGTGAACGTTTGAGGCAACATGTGGCTTTACTGTTGATGTAAACAATTACACTGCTGAGCAGTTTTATGAGCTGTTTGTGTCACCTGATTTGATCAGACATTTTGCTCATCAGACAAATCTGTATGCAGCACAGTTTATTGAGAAAAATCCCAATTTACCTCCACATTCCCGTGTTCGTGCTTGGGTAGACACTGATGAAAACGAAATGAAAAAATTCATTGGGATTTTGATGTTGATGGGAATAATTAGAAAACCAGATATTGAGATGTACTGGTCTACAGATCCTATGTATGCAACACCTATTTTTGCAGCTATCATGACACGTAACCGATTCTCTTTGCTGCTGAAATTCTTTCATTTGAATGACAACAGAAATGAGCCAGATAAGAAAGATCCAAACCGCGACCGCTTGTTCAAGCTACGTCTTTTGATTGACCATTTATTTGAAGCATTTCAGTTGCCCTACATGCCAGGACCGTCAGTTACAGTTGATGAAAGTTTATTGTTGTGGAAGCCTGAGAAAAGGTACATTTTGTGTTTTATTATGTGATTGCCCATTTCTAGAACTTGCACAACATTTAGTGGTCAATACTGCTTGAATAAATGTAAAAAATGTAAAAAAAATGTAAAAAAGTAAAAAAACGAAAATTGTTCAGATTTCGCCTGGCATGGGGAATATTTAGGAAGTTGGCGGTTAAAGGGTTAATCCCTGGAATCCTAAGCAGACCGGCATCTTGAGATCTTAATGTGCGCTCAGGTTTGTAAGTCATGATAAGTTCAGACAAGTAAGCCGGACCTTGGCCATGTAATGCTTTATATATTAAAAGGAGGATTTTGAAATCTGCCCTAAACTTAACCGGGAGCCAGTTTAAGGATTAAAGAACTGGAGTGATGTGTTCGTATTTTCTTGTTCTTATAATAATTCTTGCAGCCGCATTTTGGAATAACTGGAGGCTGTATAAAGAACAGTTTGAACATCCAGTGAACACAGCATTGCAGTAGTCAATCCTACTAGAAATAAATGCAGGAATTATTTTCTCAGAATCCTGTTTATTTAGAAAGCGCCTTAATTTCTTAACATTTTTAAGATGGAAGAAACATGATTTGGGCAACTTTGTAATATGAGCTTTAAATGACATGCTAGAGTCAAAGATAACTCCTAGATTGTGGGCTGATTCAGTAAAATTAATGGGGATTCCAACTGAGTTAAATGATGACAAAGTATTGTTGTGATCAGCGTCATTCCCTCCAACAATTAACATCTCTGTTTTATCTGTGTTTAAAGACAAGTAGTTCTCATCCATCCACTCGTTTAATTCACTAACACAAATAATTAAAGACAACATTGGAGAAACTTCATTTGATTTAAATGAAAGGTATAACTGGGTGTCATCTACATAAGAGTGAAAATTAACATGATGTTTCCTAACGAGAGATCCCAGTGGAAGCATGTACAGTGAAAACAGTAAAGGTCCCAGTACTGAGCCCTGCGGGACACCATATTGAACTTCTATGTATAATGATGGAGTCCTGTCAACACATTTCTGTACATATTGGAATCGATTTGATAAATAAGAACCAAACCAAGTGAGCACAGTGCCTGTAAGCCCAACATCATTTTCTAGCCTGTGCAGTAAAATAGAATGAATTTTGATTCTGTGTTTGGACTTTCATCGTGACAACACAACGTATAACTGCCCATGAGTGAATTTCGTTTCTATCTTCTACTTTTCTATAAGTATAATCTACTTTTTTGAATGTTTGTCTCTGTGATTTGTTAATTGTCTTCGCAAAAGCTATTCTAACGGGAAACTGTAAATGTTTTAATATGAATGGCATATCAAGATCTCCTTTATTGTCTAATGTTATCCCCTGAACATGTACTACATTACCTTTCTTGGATACTTCCTTCTTTCTAAAGTAATTTGTGTGGTGGAAGACCGGACAGTGTTAACGGTTGTTGTTATTCTTCGTGATATTGTAAGTTGATGTTTTCATCTTCCGCACCATTGGCACCAACTCTTTCAGCGTAGTCTATTGATATGCATTTAACCAATTTGCTGTTTAACTGATCGACAATTTTCATGTAAATTCGTTTGACTTCATCGGTTCTCTGTGCTAGGATCGCCCGTGTACTCATTTCTTCTGTTAATAACCCTTTGGGATGAAATTCTTCAATAAGATTTGGACATACAGTAATACGTCTTCTTTAATTGGGAACTTTAAGTGAGGAAAACGTTAAAATTTATATGAGCTGAGAGAGCAGGAACTGAGTTTGACAAAAGCATTCACACCAATGAGAGGTGAGAGGACCGCGGGCGCAGGCCATTAACAGGAAATGGCGGAGAGGAGGGCGGGACTATAAAAAATCTCTTGCCAATAGTCTTGTCTCGTCTCAAGATTTTCTTTTATAGATAGATACTTTATTAATCCCAAAAACAATATTAAATTAAAGAGTATCAATAAAAAAGGGAAAAATAAAAGTAGAAAAATAAAGTCGTACACGGAGCTGCTGAAAAGGCTGCCACTCTCGGTGGCGCCTGAGTCATACATCAGAGAGATAATGTACATAATGATACATACTTCACTGCATTTCATCATGAAAATGATATGAAGAGCTCCAAGAAAATAACGCTTGGACATCTAAATCGACTTAGAAGTCAGTCGTCATCATCTGCAAATATGCGCTCTCTTCTATTGAATTGAATTCCTTTATTGTTATTGTATGGTACAAGGAGATTCAATATGCAAATCCTCCATAAATGTATTTTCCTATAAAATGATAAAACAGTAATAATAATAATAATAATAATAATATTAATAATAATAATAATAAGATAAAAAACAATGAAAAACGTACAATATGAAAGCAAAAGTACAATATACATGAACATATAGTGGAGATAGTGATATGGCTCATAAAGTGGCACAGGTTATGCAATGTTTCAACTGTCGAGCAAGTTTCCAGTGAGGTGATCATACTTATCAAGTACAAACAGTTCTACCAGGAGCACTCGATGGACTGATTGAGTGTGTTTTGAGCTCTTGGGATGAAACCGTTTCTGAACCACAAGGTCCCTACAGGAAAGGCTCTGAAACGTTTGCCATATGGGAGAAGTTCAAATAGACTGTGCCCCATGGCTGAGGAAGCATGTGCTAGAAGCTCTATCCCGATATTTCTCCTCGCTCTTGACACAATCTTTGGTAGAGCTTTCCGATCACCTGCTGTAGAGCTTTTCCCAGGAAAGTCTCATCTCAAAATTTCCTTTTATAACAGAGAAATTTTCTGTTTTTGATTTTGCTTTAGAGGAAAGACAGGACTTATTCTCTGTATCGACTCTTTTTTGGTGTTCTGACTTTTGTGCTCCTGGTCAACATTGCTATTTCTAGTTTGCCCTTCTTTCTTGTGGCAAACATAACAATGGTTTTGTATTCAAGACAGAGTTCACATGAATGTTGGTGTTCATGCTTGTCCTGCTGCACATACACGCACACGCACGCACACACACACAGTTCACCTGTCACCTCCATTACCTGCTTCTCTGCTGTCCCATCTGTCCCCCTGCGCTCTTGCTGCCCTTTGTAATGGTCACTTGTGGACCCTTTACCTCCTTTGGTGACATTTTGAGCCATTGGCTGAATGTTATTTCTACAGACTTGCAGCTCTCGCCCATGACAGTAGAAGGGCTCTGCTGCTGAGCACTCACAGATTGCCTGTCCTTTCCATGGAACTGATGTGCAGTGACAGTTGAGGCCATTGTGGGTCAGTAGTGCACAGTAAGGCCAGGTTTATACTTCACGCAATGTGACGCATGCACCTGTGGACGCTATTGCTACGCCAGCGTTGTACTGTTTATACTTGCGCACATACTTTACGTAAATCTGAAAGATTCCACTAGGTGGCAGTGTGAGATATCATCACAGTGAGAACAGATTCTGCTTTTCTGTGTTGTGAATTCCCTAAAACATCCATTAAATTCTGTGGACACCTTGTCACAATATCTCTGAAAAGGATGGATGTTTAATGATTAAATCCATCAATCCAGGGATGCGCCCATTCCAGCTAGCATCTGGCATGAGACAGAAACAATCCCTGGACGTGGCATCAGCTCAATGCAAGATGAACACAAGCATACACATACACTGGCGTCATTTTAGCGTCACCAAATCCCCAAACCGCCATGTCTTTGGAAGGAAACCGGAGCACACTGTGGAAACCCACCAGGAAAACATGCAAACTCCAGGCAGAGAACACAAGGGATGTGACTCCCTGCCAGACAGCAGCGCTACTGCTCCAATACCGTGTGTAATTATTATCAGTATTCATTATTTAAATGAAGTTAACAATCTGTAAAATGTAACATACGTACTTTAACACATTTCATCATGAAAATGAGTATCAGGTATAACACTAAGAATTCTAAATGTGCAGAGAGTTGGAATATCAGAAATGTGATGTGTTCTGTGTGGCGATTGCTGCTGTCAGGTCAGGAGGAAGCCGCAGAAGCGAAAAGCGATTTACAACTAGGTCGGTTTTAATATGACGTTTACGACGATGATAAAGTAAACTATGAGGTTAAAGTGGATATTTCGAAATTTCCACTTTAATCACAAAATACACCTTTTCACCGTATCCTTAATTTTTTTTTTCTGTGCCTCAAATACGCTGCTATACATTCTGATGGAAAAACAATGACAGCACAGAAGATGGTATGTGAGAATTAAAAAATGTATCATGTCACTACAATGGGGAATATGTGACGCTTGAATATAAAAGCACCACGAATGCATCTGTATGTCAACATTTTGCTTCATCTCATTGAACCGTTCATCAAACATCGATGCAGGCACAATGATCCACATAGCGGGCTCTCTGTCACATGTAGATAGTAAACAGAGACTCTGACGTCACATTCTGACTTTTGTCACACTGCCATGACTTTTTGTTGGCGCTGCAACTCGCGCACGCGTCTTAATTTTGGAGAACCTTGTGACGATGCGGGTCCAGCTCCACACTCCCATCTTCTGTATGGGAGCCCTGAACCTAACACCGTCGGTAATGTCACCAAGGTGAGCTGACATATGAGGACAATTCTCAAATGAAGCCAGGGGATATTTCCAAAAAGTGCTTTTATTAAAACCAACAAAACAGTGTCCAAACACAAAGTGCAGTGCATCAGATTCAATAAATAAATCCATAAAAACAAGTGTCCAGTGGCGATAAAAACCATCAATAAATAAATACATTAAAATCCGAGGTTAAAATGCAGTCTCTGTCATCCCGATCTTGGAACACCTCTAGGTGACCAGATCCTCCTTCTAAGCCTGCCCTTCATGTCACCTTTCTTTCTTTCTTTCTTTCTTTCTTTCTTTCTTTCTTTCTTTCTTTCTTTCTTTCTTTCTTTCTTTCTTTCTTTCTTTCTTTCTTTCTTTCTTTCTTTCTTTCTTCCTTCAACCCCTTTCCTGATGTCTACACATAGATAATAAATATAATAAATAATAAAGGGGATAGTAGTATAATGGCAGACTTAATGTGCAAACACAAGACACTTCCAGATTCAGTTTAAGAACAAATATAACTTGCTTTGAGTATGATAGCTAAAATGTCTGAAGGTTCATTTCAAGCAGATTTAGGATTTAGAGTTTTTTTTTTCTTTTTTAAAGTCTGAATCTGAAACACTGGACTAAAAAGACATCTTCTTCTTTCAGCTGCTCCCATCAGAGGTCTGACCAGAACATCATGTGTGGGTGGGTATTTGGCTTGTCTGGGGGAGGGCAAAAAATATCCATCCATCCATCCCCATTTTTGTAGGGGGGGGTCAAATAATAATAACAACATTGTTTTATATAACATATAAAAGCAAAAATCATAACCTATTGTTCAATAAAATTAACAGAGGCAATGGAACTTGTATTATTAGTTTTTGTGAACAAATATACCTGTCAGAAGTAGCTTCAACTCCCACCTCCGGCAGAACTTCGACCACATCCCGAGGGAGGTGGGGAACATTGAGTCCGAATGGGCCATGTTCCGTGCCTCTATTGTTGAGGCGGCTGACCGGAGCTGTGGCTGTAAGGTGGTCGGTGCCTGTCGTGGTGGCAATCCCCGAACCCGTTGGTGGACACCGGTGGTGAAGGATGCCGTCAAGCTGAAGAAGGAGTCCTACCGGTCCCTTTTGTCCTGTGGGACTCTGGAGGCAGCTGATAGGTACCGGCAGGCCAAGCGGAATGCGGCTTTGGTGGTTGCTGAGGCAAAAACTTGGGCATGGGAGGAGTTTGGGGAGGCCATGGAGAACGACTTACGGATGGCTTCGAAGAGATTCTGGTCCACCGTCCGGCGTCTCAGGAAGGGGAAGCAGTGCAGTGTCAACACTGTGTATGGTGGGGATGGTGCGCTGCTGACCTCGACTCGGGACGTTGTGGGTCGGTGGGGGGAGTACTTCGAAGACCTCCTCAATCCCATTAACATGCCTTCCAATGAGGAAGCAGAGCCTGGGGACTCAGAGGTGGGCTCCCCCATCTCTGGGACTGAGGTCACCGAGGTGGTCAAAAAACTCCTTGGTGGCAGGGCCCCGGGGGTGGATGAGATACGCGCGAAGTTCCTCAAGGCTCTGGATGTTGTAGGACTGTCTTGGTTGACACGTCTCTACAACATCGCATGGTCATCAGGGAGAGTGCCTCTGCATTGGCAGACTGGGGTGGTGGTCCCCCTCTTTAAGAAGGGGGATCAGAGGGTGTGTTCCAACTACAGAGGGATCACACTCCTCAGCCTCCCTGAAAAAGTCTATTCAGGGGTCCTGGAGAGGAGGGTCCGTCGGATAGTCGAGCGTCGGATTCAGGAGGAACAGTGTGGTTTTCGTCCTGGTCGCGGAACAGTGGACCAGCTCTATACCCTTAGCAGGGTCCTGGAGGGTGCATGGGAGTTTGCCCAACCAGTCTACATGTGTTTTGTGGACTTGGAAAAGGCATTCGACCGTGTCCCTCGGGGAATCCTGTGGGGGGTACTCTGAGAGTATGGGGTACCGGACCCCCTGATAAGGGCTGTTCGGTCCCTGTACGATCGGTGCCAGAGCTTGGTCCGCATTGCCAGCAGTAAGTCAAACCCGTTTCCAGTGAGAGTTGGACTCCGCCAGGGCTGCCCTTTGTCACCGATTCTGTTCATAACTTTTATGGACAGAATTTCTAGGCGCAGCCAGGGCGTTGAGGGGGTCCGGTTTGGTGGGCTCAGGATTGGGTCACTGCTTTTTGCAGATGATATTGTCCTGTTTGCTTCATCAGGCCGTGATCTTCAGCTCTCTCTCTGGATCGGTTCACAGCCGAGTGTGAAGCGGCTGGGATGGGAATCAGCACCTCCAAATCCGAGACCATGGTCCTCAGCCGGAAAAGGGTGGAGTGCCCTCTCAGGGTTGGTAGCGAGATCCTGCCCCAAGTGGAGGAGTTCAAGTATCTCGGGGTCTTGTTCACAAGTGAGGGAAGAATGGAGCGTGAGATCGACAGGTGGATCGGTGCGGCGTCCGCAGTGATGAGGGCTCTGCATTGGTCTGTCGTGGTGAAAAAGGAGCTGAGCCGCAAGGCAAAGCTCTCAATTTACCAGTCGATCTATGTTCCTACCCTCACCTATGGTCATGAGCTATGGGTAGTGACCGAAAGAACGAGATCGCGAATACAAGCGGCTGAAATGAGTTTCCTCCGCAGGGTGTCTGGGCTCTCCCTTAAAGATAGGGTGAGAAGCTCAGTCATCCGGGAGGGACTCAGAGTAGAGCCGCTGCTCCTCCACATCGAGAGGAGTCAGATGAGGTGGCTCAGGTATCTGATCAGGATGCCTCCTGGACGCCTCCCTGGTGAGATGTTCCGGGCACGTCTAACCAGGAGGAGGCCCCGGGGAAGACCAAGGACACGCTGGAGGGACTATGTCTCTCGACTGGCCTGGGAATGCCTTGGGATTCTCCCGGAAGAGCTAGAAGAAGTGGCCGGGGAGAGGGAAGTCTGGGCATCTCTGCTCAAGCTGCTGCCCCCGCGACCCGACCTCGGATAAGCGGGAGACTATGGATGGATGGATGGATGGATGGATGGAACAAATATAGAACTACATCTACAAGGTAAATATCAATAAAGTCAAATGTATACAACATATGAGAGCAAGAACAGAAACGTGGCTTATTGTAGTCATGGGAGGCTATAGCACATCAGTTTCCAGTGTTTAACCTGGATGTTATCTACAGGACCAGTCTGCGGTTACTCTTGGCAAATTCTGAAATAAATTCATTCGCGTCTAGATTTTCTGTGATGTTTTTCTCATGTGCCAGAATGACTAAATTTCTCTTCCTTGAATGCAGCATTGTTCGGCAGAGTGGACTGAGAATGCGGTTCAAAGTAGAGAAAGAGCTTTCGCATGCAGCTGAAGACACACTAATGATGAGCGCTGTGATGCAGACATGGCTCTGACGTGCGGGATACTAGACGCGTGTTTGTGGAAGACGCCACCGTCTTTTTCTAGAGCTTTTTTCCAATTAGTGTAGCCGTGTTTGGTGAATATGTCCTCGCGGCCTGAATTGGAAACATTAAATTTGTGGCAGGCAAAGCAAAAGCTTTCATCACGGACAACAGAATATTCAAGCCATGGTCGAGACTGATACCAGCTTGCACTAAAACATCTGAGTGTCTTTCCGAATGCACGCTTGGGATAATTAATTAAAATGGGCTGGGATGGGCTATCCATATTTAAGTCAGGCAGACCGGACTGTGTATTTTGTTGAAGGCAGAGGTTTGGAGTACCCGACACGGGCGCAGAGCTGGAGGATTGTGTAGGCTTATCTACATCTTTTGGAGTTTCAGTTCCCGATGTGGGTGCGCTGTGCTCCGTGTTGGTGGCAGCAGTGCTGGGCTCAACCATGGAGCCAGCAGCTTGCGGAGGGACAGAGGTTGAAGATGTCTGCTTTTTAATAAGCCACCTATGCATAGCCTTTGGTGATACCAACCAGAAAATAAAAGAAGAATGGAACGTATACGCTGTTTTAATTAAAGAATGCGGTCAACAGGTTCAAAACATGCTGCAAAATGTGCGGCGAAGTGAACTGTGAGCAGCGCGGTGCCTGTCTAGTGGAGGAGACACTGACGGATACGCCCCAAATTCAAACAGCCAATTGGAAAGCAACTCAGTTTTGAAAATCAAATGTTATTCTTCTCCAGAGTTTTCATTGGACAGACAGAGCATTTCATGGGGGTGGGGGGGGGGGTGGTCACGGCTTGTCTCTGGGGGGGCAGTGCCCACCCCAGCCCCCCCGTGGTCATGCCTCTGGCTCCCGTTAGGGGTCACCACAGCGGATCATCTTCTTCCATATCTTTCTGTCCTCTGCATCTTGTTCTGTTACACCCATCACCTGCATGTCCTCTTTCACCACATCCATAAACCTTCTCTAGCCCTTCCTCTTTTCCTCTTCCCTGGCAGCTCTATCCTTAACATCCTTCTTCCAATATACCCAGCATCTCTCCTGTGCACATGTCCAAACCAATGCAATCTCGCCTCTCTGACTTTGTCTCCACACTGTCCAACTTGAGCTGACCCTCTAATGTTCTCATTTCTAATCCTGTACATCCTCGTCACACCCAATGCAAATGTTAGCATCTTCAACTCTGCCACCTCCAGCTCTGTCTCCTGTGCCACCATCTCCAGCCCATATAACACAGCTGGTCTCACTACTGTCCTGTAGACCTTCCTTTTCACTCTTGCTGATACCCGTCTGTCACATATCACTCCTGACACTCTTCTCCACCCACTCCACCCTGCCTGCACTCTCTTTTTCACTTCTCTTCCACACTCCCCATTACTCTGTACTGTTGATCCCAAGTATTTAAACTCATCCACCTTCGCCAACTCTACTCCCTGCATCCTCACGATTCCACTGACCTCCCTCTCATTCACACACATGCATTCTGTCTTGTTCCTACTGACCTTCATTCCTCTCCTCTCATATCTCCACCTCTCCAGGGTCTCCTCAACCTCCTCCCTATTATTACTGGATATGTTAATTGTTGGAGGGAATGACGCTGATCACAATATTTTGTCAACATTTAACTCAGTTGGAATCACCATTAATTTTACTGAATCAGCCCACAGTAATAACAATTCTTTACATTTATATAACAATGCTTTTCTCACTACTCAAAGTGCTCTCCACACCGGGAAGACCCGAGAAGCAAACCCACAATCTCCTTACTGCAAAGCAGCAGCACTACCACTGCACCACCTGTGAGGATGGCACTCTCAGAGTTATCTTTGACTCTAGCAGGTCATCTAAAGCACTTATTACAAAGTTGTGCAAATCATGTTTCTTCCATCTTAAAAATGTTGGGAAATTAAGGTGCTTTCTAAATAAACAGGATTCTGAGAAATTAATTGCTGCATTCATTTCTTGTAGGATTGACTACTGCAATGTGGTGTTCACTGGATGTCCAAACTGTTCTTTATAAGCCTCCAGTTAATCCAAAATGCTGCTGCAAGAATTATTACAAGAAAATATGAACACATAACTCCAGTTCTTAAATCCTTATACTGGTTCCCGGTTAAGTTTAGGGCGGATTTCAAAATCCTCCTTTTAACATATAAAGCAGTTAAATGGCCCAGGTCCGGCTTACTTGTCTGAACTTATCATGACTCACAAACCTGAGCGCACATTAAGATTTTAGGATTCCAAGGATTATTAAAATAACAGTGGGAGGTCAAGCTTTTAGTTACAGGGGGCCCCTAAACTGTGGAGTGGTCTGCCTGCTACTATAAGAGATGCCCCTTTCGGAATTCCGGCTGAAGACTCACGAGTTCAGTTTAGCACACCCTGACTAGAGCTGCTGATTAACTGTACAGACTGCATCTCTGTTGTTAGTCATTAGCACTAAAACATAAGTAACATGATAGTTAGAATTTGATACTAACCCTCACCTATTCTGTTTCTCTTCTCTGTACTCAAATGTGGCACTTGGTGCCACTGCCCACCTGCCAAGTTGTTCTGCCTGCCTAAGGTAAAGTCATCCCTGATGGAGGATTGCAGGAATCGTCGGGTAGAGGGGTCCTTTCATCGGATTGGCTGTCTCAGCTGTGGAATGGCCAATAGGGAGAGGCAGCTTGATTGTCGAGGTCTCCAGGACTCTAAACAAATCCAAATAATATTATGGGATATCATCTACTGTTAAATTCTTTTCCATACTTGTAATATGTTTATTTTTATACTGTAATGAGGATTACTTGTGTTCTGTTCTGTGTATTGTATTGTGTTGTATTGACCCCCTTCTCTTTGACACCCACTGCACACCCAACCTACCTGAAAAGGGGTCTCTATTTGAGCTGCCTTTCCCAAAGTTTCTTCCATTTTTTTCCCTACAAGGGTTTTTTTGGGAGTTTTTCTTTGTCTTCTTAGAGAGTCAAGGCTGGGGGGGGCTTTCAAGAGGCACAGCCTGTTAAAGCCCATTGCGGCACTTCTTGTGTGATTTTGGGCTCTACACAAATAAATTGTATTGTAAATTGTATTGTAATCCTCCCGCCTTCACCGTTTCCAGGGAAAATATAAAGGTGCAGAAACGGTTTGAATGCCCCCTGTATTACTGGTGTGAACAAAACGGAGAAAAAATAATTATGAAGATTTGGGGAGTGCACCCCATATATTATAAGCACCGCCAACAATGTGCAGAGTAGTCATAAACGATTGAGTCACGATAGACTGAATAGGAGAGGGAAGGCTGGGGTTTTGTAGGTGGAGGACAGGAAGGGGTGGGATCTCAGGCGGAAGTGAGGTCTGTTGTAGGCGGAGTCTTAAGTGGGCTTTCCTTCTGGTGTTCTGTGGAAGAGGGAGAAAAGGCATTAGTATTGTTCATGAACCCCTAGCTCTGCATCCTACTCTCTGATTACAAATAACAATACAGTGAAACCTGTCTTCCCGAGTAATCCAGCATTTATTTGTCATGAAATTTGTCTCTGCACACGAGCAGTTACTCAGAACCCGAGCATTTTCTAACAAGATGAAACAAGTATGGTTTGTGCGGCGTCGGTTAGACAAAGGAATCTTGAGTTAGTCTGAGCCTGTCCTTCGCCCAATTAATACGCGAGTGATTTAATTGCGAACACGTTACCATGTTTGCCCCAAAAATAAGAATGGGTCTTATATTAATTTTTGCTCCAAAAGATGCACTAGGGCTTATTTTCAGGGGATGTCTTATATTTATTCATGTACAACAATATACATTTATCCAAATACAGGCATGTCATCTTCTTCTGGAATATCGTCATAGCTCTCCACATTCAAACCCTGAATTTGTTGCTACTCCAGCAGCTTTTAGGATCATCCAGGAACGATGTGTGTGCTTCAATGTTTGATGAAAGGTTTGATGTGGTGAAGCAAAATGGCGACATACAAATGTATTCATGTTGCCTTTATATTCAAAAGTAATGACACGATACATTTTAAAAGTCTCACATGCCATCTTCTGTGCCGTCTTATTTATTTATTTTTTTGCACTTTTACAATACCATCAGAATGTACGGCGGTGTATTTGAGCCACAGAGGGAAAAAAAAATAAGGACATAATGAAAATGTCTATTTTGTGATTAAAGTGGAAATTTCGGCTTTAAACTCGAAATGTCCACTTTAATCCCGCAGTTCACTTTGTCATTAAAGCAGACCATCGTAAACGTCATCTTAAAACTGACCCAGTTGTTAAATCGCTGAGCGCAGGCAGCTTCGCCACACAGAACACGTTACATTTCTGATATTCCAACTGTCTGCACATTTAGAATTCTTAGCTTTATACTTGATATCACTTTCATGATGAAATACATTAAAATATGTATGTTACATTTACAGATAAATCGTTAACTTTGTTTACATAATGAATACTGTTAATAGTTTCACATATGGGGTGGCACGGTGGCACAGTGGTAGCACTGCTACCCAGGGCCGGAGTGGGACTCCTTTTCAGCCCGGGAGTTTCATACTTCAGACCGGCCCACTATATACAGTACAGGTGCTGGTCATAAAATTAGAATATCATGACAAAGTTGATTTATTTCAGTAATTCCATTCAAAAAGTGAAACTTGTATATTAGATTCATTCATTACACACAAACTGATGTATTTCAAATGTTTATTTCTTTAAATGTTGATGATTATAACTGACAACTAATGAAAGTCCCAAATTCAGTATCTCGGAAAATTAGAATATCAATTAAGACCAATGCAAAAAAAGGATTTTTAGAAATGTTGGCCAACTGAAAGGTATGAACATGAAAAGTATGAGCAGGTACAGCACTCAATATTTAGTTGGGGCTCCTTTGGCCTGGATTACTGCAGTAATGCGGCGTGGCATGGAGTCGATCAGTCTGTGGCACTGCTCAGGTGTTACGAGAGCCCGTGTTGCTCTGATAGTGGCCTTCAGCTCTTCTGAATTGTTGGGTCTGGCGTATTGCATCTTCCTCTTCACAATACCCCATAGATTTTCTATGGGGTTAAGGTCGGGCGAGTTTGCTGGCCAATCAAGAACAGGGATACCATGGTCCTTAAACCAGGTACTGGTAGCTTTGGCACTGTGTGCAGGTGCCAGGTCCTGTTGGAAAATGACATCTGCATCTCCATAAAGTTCGTCAGCAGCAGGAAGCATGAAGTGCTCTAAAACTTCCTGGTAGACGGCTGCGTTGACCTTGCACCTCAGAAAAGACAATGGACCAACACCAGCAGATGACATGGCATCCCAAACAATCACTGACTGTGGAAACTTTACACTGGACCTCACGCAACGTGGATTCTGTGCCTCTCCTCTCTTCCTCCAGACTCTGGGACCTTAATTTCCAAAGTAAATGCAAAATTTACTTTCATCAGAGAACATAACTTTGGACCACTCAGCAGCAGTCCAAAGGCGAGACGCTTCTGACTACAATATCAGGTCTCTGCTCTGGTCTTTGGGTGTTCGACAGTGCATGTAGAATTTCTGGCCAAGCAGGATTACATGTGAAAGTGATAAATAAATCAGGCTTTCCGAATTTACGTACTATGGCCATGGCATCCTGATAGTTTTGTTGCATGTATCTTGGACTTCCTGGAAATGTAGACGGTAATATGAACATTTCGCCTACACGTACGTTGTTATTTTCACCGTTTGCTTGCAGTGCGTCTAACAGTTCCACGCGCAGATCTTGTTGATGTAATCTGAGATAGTTGAGACGCGCGCCCTCTGTTTTAACATACGCATTGTAAAAGAAAGACTCAGACAGTATAAAAGTTTGGGGTTTTCCGGCCCCGTATACTATATCAATATATTCCAAAAAAAACTAAATTATTCCGTTCAATATTGGTATTCCTAAGACAGCCGCCAAGATGGCGGAGTGGGGAACATTTATGACGAGGGACTGAAAATAGGTGAATGGAATGCTGGGAAGGAACCGTAATGGATGCTGGGATTGTTGATGTCATCGGGAAGCGACAGAGGGAAGGCAGAAGTGGCGGTGTGTTTTCAGGTATTCTTGGCCGATTCATGGCGGCGGTGCGTCTTTCTTTGTGCAGAAAATAAAGAGAGAGAGGTTAGTACCCCGCCATTCCCTTCTGGCATGCGGTTTCACGTTACATTTTGGGTCGTTACGCGGCTCCCTAAGTGCGCGTGCATGACAGCATCTATGATGTACTATTGGAATAGTTTGCCGCTGGAGTGCAAAATACTAAATGTATTCCTCATTGCTAATCTGTATGCGTAAAATTGGCATTGAGTAAGCCTTACTCGTTTGGTAGTTGTTTTATCGGGAACATGTTGTAAATCTTTGTGCCAGCCAATGTCTCCGTAAGGGAATAAAAGTGGGTAAACCACAGGATTGCAATTCATATTGAGCATGGAAATCTGTTTACAGGAGTTGCCTATGGGATAGATGCAAATGTCCCTTTTGGCAGGCGGTTCGCCATCTTCTCCAATGAAAATCGCTGCGACATCGGTGTGACATGTCGGGACATTGTATCGTCGTAAATCCTGCCTAGGTTTTTCCTTGAAAACCATTCGTACAGATGATTTTGGACTGGACTGAGCGATTTCATGCATGTGTTTGAATGATTTAGCGAAGGGGTTGATGGTCCTGAGCATGGAATCGAACTGGAGAAGTACATGTATTATCCCAAAATATGGCAGCAAAACTGCCTGGTTGACTGATTAGAGCACCATGCAGGTCGCAGTCATGTGATCTTAAATCACAGGCTGTTGTTTATCCCACCTGTTACTTTCCTGAAGCTGTTACCCATAATCCTTGTCTTGGGGCATCCAGTAAATTTAGTCTTGATACAAACCTTAAATTAATTGATAACCAAAAAATAAGGTGTATAATTAGACCAAGGGATAAAACCAGACCCTCCACCAGGGGCATCTGTAATAGAAATTTACTACAAATTAAAACAAAAAGTATATCACCAATTCAGAAAGAAGCATACAGTTTTAAATGCTGCTTATTGAACATTCGCTCTCTTGGCACTAAAGCTGTTTTGGTAAATGATATTATATTAAGTACAAAATCTGATCTGTGTCTTCTCACTGAAACCTGGCTTAGTAAATGTGACACTGTACCCCTAGCTGAGGCGTCACCAGATGGCTACTCGTTCCTTCATAAGTCTAGAGATTCAGGTCGAGGAGGGGGCCTTGGAATAATTCATTGTAACAAAATGCAAATCACTTCTAAAAATTTAGGCAACTTTACATCCTTTGAAGCATTCATTTTAAATATTAAAACAGATTCCAACACAATTATAGTGCTAGTCTATAGACCACCAGGGCCGTATTCATTGTTCATGTCTGAAATTAGCAACCTTTTATCTGACTTGGCTATAAATTATGATTACGTAGTACTGATGGGAGATTTTAATGTACACATTGATGTGGAAACTGACACTTTTAGCAAATGTTTTACTTATTTGTTAAATTCAGTAGGATTTTGTCAGAATGTCAAAGGTCCAACTCATAATCATAACCACACATTAGATTTAATTATAACTTACAAAGTTGAAATTCAAAATTTAATTATTACTCCATTAAATGAAGTTATTTCCGATCACTACTTAATTACATTTGATTTAGTCCTGCCCTTGCCAACACACTCCCAGATTAAAACAAAGACAGTGCGACATCTAGATTGTAATTCTGCTTCAAAATTTATAGATACTTTGAGTAAGTTGAGTATAATTGTGGAAAACCATTTAGATCAGTTAACATCAAATGTAAACGTGGAAAACAATTTAGATGAGCTAACATCACATTATAATGTGACCTTGAGAGATGCTCTGGACACAGTGGCTCCCCTTAAAACAAAAGTGATCAAAGCACATAGAAACTCTCCCTGGTTTAATGAAAACACTCGAGCTCTTAAATTAAAGTGTCGAAAACTGGAGCGCAGATGGAGAACAACAAAGCTGCATGTCTTTCAAATTGCATGGACAGAGAGTGTTAATAAATATAAAAAAGCCCTCTTTAAAGCTCGGTCAGAATATTATTCTACATTAATGGATAGCAATAATAAAAATCCTCAGGTACTGTTTAGAACAGTGGCTAAATTAACAAATGGAAATTCAGATCAACAGTGCAAAATACCAACAGACATTAGCAGTACAGACTTTATTAACTTCTTCAATGAGAAAATTAAAAATATAAGATCCCAGATCTCTGCATCACAGTACAAACCAAATACTAGCTTAGCAGACCCTGTCTCACGTTGCACTCAGCACTTTAGTAATTTTAATCCTGTAACTGAGCAGGAAGTCTTAAGTTTAATTTCTAAAATGAAGCCCACTACTTGTTCCTTAGATCCAGTGCCAACAAAACTAGTAAAAAGTGCAATGGATGTTCTTGCAGCACCTCTTCTAAACATTATCAATAGTTCATTATTGCATGGCACAGTACCAGATGCACTAAAAGTGTCAGTCATTAAACCATTACTTAAAAAGTCAGACCTGGACCCACATATACTAAATAATTATAGGCCTATTTCAAATTTACCGTTTCTCTCTAAAATACTAGAAAAAGTAGTCGCCAGTCAGCTTCAGACACACCTTACGCATTACAATTTATCTGAGAAATTCCAGTCTGGTTTTTGCACTGGTCATAGTACAGAAACAGCACTAACACGGGTTGTAAACGACATTCTGATATCCTCTGATGAAGGAAACTCCACTGTAATTATGTTGTTGGACTTAAGTGCAGCATCTGACACCATCGACCATTCTATTTTACTGCACAGGCTAGAAAATGATGTTGGGCTTACAGGCACCGTGCTCGCTTGGTTTAGTTCTTACTTATCAAATCGATTCCAATATGTACAGAAATGTGCTGACAGTACTCCATCATTATACACAGAAGTTCAATATGGTGTCCCGCAGGGCTCAGTACTGGGACCTTTACTGTTTTCACTTTACATGCTTCCACTGGGATCTCTCATTAGGAAACATAATGTTAATTTTCACTCATATGCAGATGACACCCAGTTATACCTTTCATTTAAATCAAATGAAGTTTCTCCAATGTTGTCTTTAATTAGTTGTGTTAGTGAATTAAAGGAGTGGATGAATAAGAACTACTTGTCTTTAAATACAGATAAAACAGAGATGTTAATTGTTGGAGGGAATGATGCTGATCACAATAATATTTTGTCGTCATTTAACTCAGTGGGAATCCCAGTCAAATTTTACTGAATCAGCCCGCAATCTAGGAGTTATCTTTGACTCTAGCAGGTCATTTAAAGCACATATTACAAAGTTGTCCAAAACATGTTTCTTCCATCTTAAAAATGTTAGGAAATTAAGGCGCTTTTTAAATAAACAGGATTCTGAGAAACTAATTCCTGCATTTATCTCTAGTAGGATTGACTACTGTAATGCGGTGTTCACTGGATGTTCAAACTGTTCTTTATTCAGCCTCCAGTTAATCCAAAATGCGGCTGCGAGAATTATTACAAGAACAAGAAAATACGAACACATAAGTCCAGTTCTTAAATCCTTACACTGGCTCCCGGTTAAGTTTAGGGCAGATTTCAAAATCCTTCTTTTAACATATAAAGCATTAAATGGTCGAGGTCCGGCTTACTTGTCTGAACTTATCATGACTTACAAACCTGAGCGCACATTAAGATCTCAAGATGCCGGTCTGCTTATGATTCCAAGGATTAGTACAATAACAGTGGGAGGTCAAGCTTTTAGTTACAGGGCCCCTAAACTGTGGAGTGGTCTGCCTGCTACTATAAGAGATGCCCCTTCGGTCTCAGCTTTTAAATCCCGGCTGAAGACTCACTACTTCAGTTTAGCACACCCTGATTAGAGCTGCTGATTAACTGTACAGACTGCATCTCTGTTGTTAGTCATTAGCACTTAAACATAAGTAACATGACAGTTATAATTGTATACTAACCCTCACTTATTCTGTTTTTCTTTTCGGTACTCAAATGTGGCACTTGGTGCCTTGGCCCACCTGCCAAGTTGTTTTGCGTACCTAAGGTAAAGTCATCCCAGATGGAGGATCGCGGGAATCGTGGGAAAGAGGGGTCCTTTCATCGGATTGGCTGGCCCAGCACTGTTTCAGCCGTGGAATGGCCAAATGGGGGAGGCAGCTTGAAGGATGAGGTCTCCAGGACTCTATACAAATCCAAATCTTATTATGGGATATATCGTCTACTGTTAAATTCTACTCTATACTTCTAAAATTTATATTTTTTATTTCTTACTATATTGAGGAATTGTTCTGTTGTGTGTACTGCATTGTATTGTATTGACCCCCTTCTTTTGACACCCACTGCATGCCCAACCTACCTGGATTGGGGTCTCTCTTTGAACTGCCTTTCCCGAGGTTTCTTCCATTTTTCCCTACTAGGTTTTTTTTGGGAGTTTTTCCTTGTCTTCTTAGAGAGTCAAGGCTGGGGGGCTGTCAAGAGGCAGGGCATGTTAAAGCCCATTGCGGCACTTGCTGTGTGATTTTGGGCTATACAAAAATAAACTGTATTGTATTGTATTGTACATTTTCGCTGCATGCAGAGTTTGCTTTATTTTGTTAGCGTACTTCAGTAGCTTGCGCTGTGTCAAAAACATACAACTGTCCATATCCTGGAGAGGTAGAAGTGTTAGCGTATAGTGGAGAGATTTGGTGATAAATTTGCCCGTGTATTTTAAAACAGTGTGGTCCGTGGCTAGGAGGCCAAGTTATCTGTGCACCCATGGAAGCAAACGCTAGAGAAGAGTTGCATTCTCGCATGTGTTCACGATCATTTTTAGCTTCTGATGTTTGCTGTGTAAGAAGCTGTTGTAAAGACACAGGTGGCTCCCGCAAAGGTGGTAAAGCTACTTTACCATTGTGGCAGCACCTTGAGTACTTGTTGGATGAATTACACTCAGCAGGCCAGTGTAGTGCATGACATGGAAGAGGACGAATAGGAATCGAGAAATGCCATGTCGGCTGCGTGTGGGTGGGACCGGTTTTGACGTGGAAGCAGGACGAACCAGAAGAGAAATATATATCCATCCATTTTCCAACCCACTGAATCCGAACACTGGGTCACGGGGATCTGCTGGAGCCAATCCCAGCCAACACAGGGCACAAGGCAGGGAACCAATCCTGGGCAGGGTGCCAACCCACCGCAGGACACACACAAACACACCCACACACCAAGCAAACACTAGGCCCAATTTAGAATCGCCAATCCACCTAACCTGCATGTCTTTGGACTGTGGGAGGAAACCAGAGCGCCCGGAGGAAACCCACGGAGACACGGGGAGAACATGCAAACTCCACGCAGGGAGGACCCGGGAAGCGAACCTAACTGCGAGGCAGCAGCGCTACCACTGCGCCACCGTGCCGCCCAGAGAAATATATATAAGAGATATATAAACATTACATTATCCTCTCCAGCAATGTTTTTCTTAAATATCACTTACCGATTAAAGGAAATAATACTTTACAAATTCTGATTTATTTTCACAAGTAAGCAAATGAGTCACACAATAACGCAATGCCACATTGTCAAAAACAATGTGTTTTATGACAACATAAATTACTTCCTTCTGTGCTTTACATTTCTAAATATCCAACCCTTCACCACAAATAGATCAAATAAAACAAAAAGATTTGCACTGTTCTTTGCTTGTTTGTTATACAGTGTAACTTTCTTGTTAAATGTTTTTCCTCTGTATCTTCATGAACACATGGCTAACTTTAAAGGATTAATGAATGCCTGAGCAGCAAACTGGTTTCTGCAACCTTGTTTATAATCACATCATTGTCCAAAGACATGAGGATTTCTTTCTCAGTGCACATGAGCATATATCTCATTTAGGTGGCATCAGTGTCACAATAAGCAGTGCTCTAAACAAAATACAGCAATGCCTGCAAATTACTGTTTAAGTTTATGAATCATGTAAATTAATTATGTGGCATTATGGCATATAACGTAGTCTGTGTGGTATGAACAAATGCTTTGGAAGTTCATAGCTTACTTACTTTTTTCACCGTCTCCACTTAGACTTTTGCTCTCAAACCAAGGGTTTTTAATTAAAAAGCCACTCAGTTTGCCGCATTTGGCCACGTCATTTTCAAGTGCCTTCCGTTTTTTTATTCACAAATTTTCGGCACCACCTTTGCTTTTTTTTTTACCATCCATCTACTCTTGGGCATCTTCCAGGGGAATGTAGCTCAGTAACTGCAGATACTCTCTATCGTACTATAAGGCTGTGGGTAACAGGCAATCAGCCCTACACACCAGCCTCTGTGTGATTGGCTGGTTGTGGTCACATGGCACATGTTAAAGCAGGTTACACAGTGAGCGCTGGCTGGCTGTACCTGTGAGTGCAGAAGCAGTAGGTGCAGCATAGTATGTGACATGTATGTTGATTCTGATTTAACACCGGCCCACCAGGAGTTTTTCCGTTTCTCCCGATTAGCCACTCTGGGCCTGCTGCTACCTCACAGGGAGTCACGTCCCTTGTGATCCCTGCCTGGAGTTTGCATGTTTTCCTGGTGGGTTTCCACAGTGGGCTCAGTTTTCCATCCAAAGACATGAAGGTTTGGTGAAGCTACAATGACGTTAGTGTATATGTGTGTGCTTGTGTTCTCAACTTACGATGAGCTGATGTCCCATCCAGGGATTTTCTTTCTGTCTTGTGCCGATGCTGCTGGAATGGGCGCATCCTGAATTGATGGATGCAATCATTAAACATCCTTTTCAGAGATATTGTGGCAAAGTGTCCTGGGAATTTAATGGATGTTTCGTGTGAAGTATAAATCTGGCCTTAGGCGCCTTACATTTCAGCTGACGATCTTGACTAGGACTTATTTCTGGGGTAGGGCTTATATTGCAGAGCAGCCTGAAAATCATGCTAGGGCAGTGTGGCAGGGCGCAAAGTAACAAAAAGGGGGCACGAAGATGTGAAAAAAAAGAAAACAAGAATCAAAAATATGAAAAATACATCTATTGAAACCAAAACAAATGAACTTAACATTCTGATACTAGAAAAATAAATACAGAGTTAGATAAATGTCGATAAAAGTTAAGTAGCTATAATAAAATATGCATCTATGATATATCATTAATTAAAAAAGAGCAAATTGGTAATAGTGGGCTCCTTTCAAAAAAACATTAGGGGGGTGCGATTAAAACTGTTATGAAAACTCAGGTCACAAACTTAAAGGTTGAGAAACGCTGTGTTAGGGCTTATTTTCGGAGTAGGTCTTATTTTCGGGGAAACATGGTAGCAGTTTTTTGTGTTGTCACACACGTGGGAGACCACCCAATAAAGTTTTGTATCAAGAAGTCACAAAAAAATCACATTGTCAGTCAATGTGTGCAGAATTCCCTGCTTCCCGTTCGAGCTGGACAGGAGACGCCCGGTGGAGACTTTTGTGCACGTGACCCGTGTTTTGCATGCCGTACTCATGGACTCTCCATACTGGTTTGTTCTTTCTGCTCAGCGTCTGATTGCAAACTCGCTAACTGTGTTGCTGACAGACCACTTTTTGGGGTACAAGAACCTGCATGGTCAAGGGGTGCAATTGTGAAAATGTTCACTGAGGGCAGTCAAGCTCTTCAGGTTGAAGCTATCCGTCCAGCCATTTACTTGTCCCCAAATGAGACACTTCCTTCTGGCAGCCTCTTGCTCTTTATAGCCTTTGGACCAGAAGGGGTGGAGTCAGTTGTCTTCAATGGGCGTCTTCTCGAAGCTGTGGGAAGGGAAAAGAGACAAGACAGCCAGTGACAGCTCCACCTTGTGTCTCGGGGTGGTAGTGCTTACCTTTGATGAGCTCAGAAGATGGCCCTCTGGTGCTCATAAGTGACACCTCATACCTTAAAAATCCTAATGAAACCGATCATTTCATTTTCCATTTTTCACAGGCCATCAGAAACCAAAAAATGCAAATAGGCTAATGTCTCATACTGCACTGTGAAAACGTTCACTGAGGGCATGTTGAGGTGCTGCAAAGGAACCAAGTCAATGGACTTCCATCTTGGTGAAATGGACCAGGAGCAGGATGAATGTCGCCTATGAGGCAAAGGTGGGAGTGGAGGGGCTTCACCTTAAAGGTTACTAATTACAACAAACTTAAAACCCTAAAGGTGTGTGACTGCTGGCCTCTCGATTAACCCCCCATTCACTGTCTTCTGACTGGCACCCCTGGTTGAGTGCTAAATTCCCTTGGCATACATGATAAGAGCACAAGAGTGGCACAGCTCAGCCCCAACCCCAGACAGCATACAGATTAAGACGTGCATGCTGTGGAATTCTGGGGTCTTAATCATCCTGCAACCTTTTCATTCCGCAGGAGCTAATGTCCATCGAGGAGCGATGAATCCATTAACATTTCATCACAGCTGCTCCCGGCAGGGAGAGGATTAACACGCAGGAGGCCAAACAATGCAGTGCAGTAATCAGCGGTCAGGAGGGCAGCATCTTCAGGGGGCTTCAGTCTGAGCTCCACTAATCAAATTACTCAGGATTTAATTGTATTAATGGAGGTGGCGTGGTGGTTAGCACCGCTGCCACTCATAATATATCCCATAGGGCTCTGTTGATGTGGCCTACAAGTCCTGATCCTTTTTGTTGAAGATGTCTATTGGTTTACTGGGCTCATCAGGCATAGCAGATTGCTGGCCAACCACAAGCGTTACCTGGTAGGTAACCACCCATGCAAGCAGATTGTGACACAGACTTTGAATGCCGTGAATGTAATTACCCCGATCTACATGCTGTCAAATAAACTAACCACACGCCATGGCGCAACGTTAGGGGCATCGCCTCTGGCACTGACGTCCAAGGTTCGATTCCCGAGAGGGAGTGGAGTGGAGTGTGTACACCTGATGAGCCCAGAACGAGGGTGATACACATGTCGCATACTCTTTGCATTTATTTGACAGTAAACTATTTCAACCATATATATATATATATATATATATATATATATATATATATATATATACATACATACACTATTATTATATATATCTATTATATGAAAAATGATACAAAAAAATCTTGGGTCGAGATGTGATCATCTCGGAGAGAACTTTGAAGTCCTGCACGCCCCAATTACAAACAATTTCTGGAGACAGTGGCGTAGCTAGGGGTGGGCAGAGGGGGCGGTCCGCCCCGGGCGACACATTTTTGGGGGCGACATTATTGGCCAAAAGGCTCAGAACACTTCACGTGTAAGCAGCAGGGTTCGGAAAAATATCACTCATGAATGAATTCTCTGATTTTCATCCACAAATGCTTCAAAAATCATTTTCAGACGGTCCTTCTGTGACGGCATCAGACATGGCAGTTGAAATTTATGAGGCAATAACAAAAATAAACAGAAACATTAGATAGATAGATAGATAGATAGATAGATAGATAGATAGATAGATAGATAGATAGATAGATAGATAGATAGATAGATAGATAGATAGATAGATAGATAGATACTTTATTATTCCCAAGGGGAAATTCACAAATTCATTACACCGATAATAATTTTAAGGAAGATAAACAACTAATTCACAATGTATAATTTAATTTCGTTAATAATTCGAATGCGTTCTTGTTCATCCCCACCTATCACTTGTACACCACACCGGTTCTGGTTTTCGCAGCGTAATTATATTAAACTAATAATCAGAACATGGCGCGTCTGTACTATATTCTTGTCTAGTTGATGCTTATAAATAATTATATGTGAAAAAGATAGATAGATAGATAGATAGATAGATAGATAGATAGATAGATAGATAGATAGATAGATAGATTTACAATATATTGCTGTTTCTCTATATATAAATAAATAAATAAATAAATCTCTGCAAAATGTCTTAATTTTTCTCTATACGTCATTTTTAATTTTCTATTTAAATAGGTTAACATATTCAGATACGTTGGAGGGCGGCAAATTGAAACCCTGCCCCCCCCCCCGCCCCGAGTGGCGCGATCTCGAGCTACACCACTGTCTGGAGACACTTTAACATCCCGCGAGATAAGGAAGTGAGACAAAAGGACAGCTGCTGAACAGGCTTTTAAATGATCGCTGCACAGCGCGATATGCAGAACACGCAGTTTGGTAGCAGCAGCTGCAAGCCAGCAGACTGATCTGTCCGCATCTCCTCAGTCACCCCCCCCAATTCACAACGCGTGTGGCAGAGACACGAAGTGGCAAGTGTGAAGGCAGGGGGTGGGTGATGAACTAAACAAGTACCCTAAGTTCTTGTCTATAAGCCGCGGCTTATCTAAGGAAAAAAGTTGTGAAAATGAAAAAGTAGAATATCGGCTTATACATAAGTCCGGCTTGTACAGTAATCCCTCCTCCATCGCGGGGGTTGCGTTCCAGAGCCACCCGCGAAATAAGAAAATCCGTGAAGTAGAAACCATGTGTTTATATGGTTATTTTTATATTGTCATGCTTGGGTCACAGATTTGCGCAGAAACACAGGAGGTTGTAGAGAGACAGGAACGTTATTCAAACACTGCAAACAAACATTTGTCTCTTTTTCAAAAGTTTAAACTGTGCTCCATGACAAGACAGAGATGACAGTTCTGTCTCACAATTAAAAGAATGCAAACATATCTTCCTCTTCAAAGGAGTGTGCGTCAGGAGCACAGAATGTCACATAGATAGAGAAAACAATCTCTAGCAAACAAATCAATAGGGCTGTTTGGCTTTTAAGTATGCGAAGCACCGCGGCACAAAGCTGTTGAAGGCGGCAGCTCACACCCCCTCTGTCAGGAGCAGAGAAAGAGAGAGAGAGAGAGATAAAAACAAACAATCAAAAATCAATACGTGCCCTTCGAGCTTTTAAGTATGCGAAGCACCGTGCAGCATGTCGTTTCAGGAATCAGCTTTACAAACGATAGCAACGTGAAGATAATCTTTCAGCATTTTTAGACGAGCGTCTGTATCGTCTAGGTGTGCAAACAGCCCCCCTGCTCAATCCCCATACGTCAAGATCACAGATAGTCAGTGCAAGAGAGAGAGAAAACTAAGTTGGGTAGCTTCTCAGCCATCTGCCAATAGCGTCCCTTGTATGAAATCAACTGGGCAAACCAACTGAGGAAGCATGTACCAGAAATTAAAAGACCCATTGTCCGCAGAAATCCGCGAACCAGCAAAAAAATCTGCGATATATATTTAAATATGCTTACATATAAAATCACAATTTAAATGACCGCTACGCGCGCGTGTTGACTCGGCGACGCCCAGAGCAGAAAGAACGCGTTCCGGCCGCTCCAACCGCGCCATGCGGGGAGTGAGAGAGACGACAATATCTCACACTCTCTCCCCCCTTAAAGAAATTAAATGGGTGCGAGTGAGACCACTGACCTCCCTCCCTTCTATTAGTTATAGGTTATAGTACGTTCGGCTTATCCATGAGTCCGGCTTATCTATGATACGATTTTATTTTAAAAATTCGTATGATTTTTGGTCTCCGGCTTATACATGAGTCCAGCTTATAGACAAGAACCTAGGGTAGTATATTTAGTATACAGTATTTAGTATACTAATTATCCATCCATCCATTATCCAACCCGCAATATCCTAACTACAGGGTCACGAGGGTCTGCTGGAGCCAATCCCAGCCAACACAGGGCGAAAGGCAGGAAACAAACCCCGGGCAGAGCTCCAGCCCACCGTAGATACTAAATATTATTATTATTATTTATTAGTATACTAGTATATTTATAATTTTATACTGTATATATTCAAAAATTATTTAAGAAATGTGCAACAAAAAACGTATTTATGACTGATTCCATTTCATTTAGGCTCACATGCTTTGTGTTTTTACTTATTTATTGTCAGATTTCACAATACACTTATTTATTTTTTCTTGAAGCATACCTCCATACACTAAGGGCACGGGGCTCTTCTTCAGCTAAAAGCCGCCCCATGAATCTCTGCGAAATTTAATGCCAGGCAGTACAGCCTGAGAGTTCTTCTGCCTCAGCATCCCCATAGAGAAAATTACACAATGAGGGCTGATTTAAAAACTCTAAAATGATTTCTGGTCGAATGCGTTTTTGCCAATTTGAGCAGCCACATAAATAAATAAAGTGACTGCGCTAACCTCTGAGGCAGCGGCAACTGAACAACAAGGCAGTCAGTCTGCCTGCTAGCGATCTGCAGCCGCGACAATTTGTCTAATTACGGGATTATTGACAGCACGCAGCAAGGCGGCCACGCGTTGGCATTGGGGTTTCTTTTTCTTTCTTTCTTTTTTTTTATTACGAATTGATTTTTCCGAGGTTCTAAATAAATGGCTTACTGCTGATAGGTAAGCCACAGGAACCGTGGTTCCCCTCTGTTGTTTCCTAGGAAACCCAGAAATCTGATTTTAAAGAAACATGACATGCGCTCGCTCTCTCTCTGTCTCTCTCTCTCACGTGTACGCGCCCTCTCCCTCCCTCTCTCTCTCTCTTGTGTGTACGCGCCCTCCCTGACACCCTCGCACGCGCACGGGCACGCGCCCTCTCCCTCCCTCTCTCTCTCTCTCTCTCTCATTTTCAAGAGGTCCATGGGATGTAATCAGAAGATAAATAACAAACAATCTTGGCATTCATCATAAGATCCTCAAAAAGCCAGGTGAGACAATGAATGGATTCTGGTGTTAAAATGAACATTTTCTATGAAGTACTAAAAGGTCAACTTGCCTTTATTTCCAAGCACTATACACAGATTAGCCCCAACATTCAAACCACTAAGAGGCAAAGTGAATATCCTTGGTTATCTCTTTACAGTAGCACCTGGTAAGGGGTGGGATATAGCAAACAGCAAGTGAACAGTCAGTTTTTGAAGTTGATGTGTTAGAAGCAGGAAAAAAAGAGTGACTTTGACCGGGACCAAAGTTTGATGGCTACAGTATATGACCGGGTCAGAGCATCTCCAACATGTCTTGTGGGATATTTCCGGTATGCAATGGTCAGTACCTACCAAACGTTTTCCAAGGAAGGACAACCGGTGAACCGGCCAAAGGGTCATGGGCACCCAAGGCTCATTCATGGGGCATAGGGAGTGAAGGCTAGCCCACCTGGTCCAATGCCACAGGAGATCTGCTGTAGCACATGCAGCTGAAACATGTAATGCTGGCCAAGAGAAAAAGGTGTCAGAACACAGAGCACATTAATACTTGCTATGTAGCCACAGACTGGTCAAAGCGCCCATGCTGACTTCTGTCCACCACTGAAAGTGCCTTCAATGTACATGTGAGCTTCAGAACTGGACCTTGGCGCAATGGAAGAAGGTGGTCTATTTCTTTTAGATTATGTGGATGGCTGTGTATGTACATGGTGTGCCATTTACCAGGAGAAGACAAGCTCTATGGCATTGTTCTTCTGGAAAGCCTTGGTTCCTGGCGTTCATGTGGATGTTACTTTGACATGTTAGGTTTAGGTTAGGTTTAGGTCAACATACAATGAAATGTGTATGACGAGAAAAACAAGTCCCTCAGCCTAGATCCAATAAAGCTAAAAAAAAATAATTAAAAAAAAAAAAAAAAAAATTACAAGTTAAAAATAGATAAGCCATATAAAATAAAATGTGTACGTATAAAAGAAGTTATAGAGCAATATGAGTTGAATGAGCAGCAAGTACAAATGACAGTTATTGCACAGATAATGTTTTATAAGTACAGATGCATATTCCATAAAGTGCAGATGAATATTCCAGTCAGTATTCCGAGTGTGTGCAGGTACAATTTGTGTGTGAGTAGTGCAATGTAGATGTAATGTAAGTGTAAGTGTATGTAAGTGTTCAGGTGTTGCTGTTGAGGAGTCGAATGGCCTGGTGGGTAAAAACTGTTCTTAAGTCTTGTAGTCTGAGCAGCCAGACTCCTGTATCGTCTGCCAGATGGTAACAAGGAGAACAGCTGGCGTGCTGGATGGCTGTGGTCCTTTATGATGCTGCTTGTCTTACGCAGGCACCGATGGAGGTAAATGTCTTCAATGGCAGGAAGACTCTTGCCCGTGATGTGTTCTGCTGCCTTCACCACTCTCTGTAGTGATTTCCGGCTGCTGGCAGAGCAGCTCCCATACCAGATGGTAATGCAGCCCGTCAGCAGACTCTTGACCACACTCCTGTAAAAGTTTGAGGTGATGTTGGCATTCATGCCAAACTTCCTCAGCCTCCTCAGGAAGTAGAGCCGCTGGCGAGCTTTCTTGACCACACTGTCTATGTGAAGGGTCCACGAGAGATCCTCGGTGATGTTTACTCCGAGGAACTTGAAGCTGTTAACACTTTCAACTTCTACGCTGCTTATGTAGATGGCCTGGTGTTCTCTGCCTTGTTGTTTCCGATAGTCCACGATCATCTCCTTGGTTTTGCTGACGTTAAGAGACAAGTTGTTATCCAGGCACCAATTACTCAATGCCAGCACCTCCTCTCTGTAGGCTGTCTCATCGTTGTCAGTGATAAGGCCTATGATGGTTGTGTCGTCTGCAAACTTGATGATGGTGTTTGTGCCATATTTTGCAACACAGCTCTGCGGCGCCTCCTGTGTTTAAAATGAGTGATGAGGACATGTGTTTGCCGACTCTCACCACCTGGGGCCTGTTTGTCAGGAAAGAGAAAATCCATCTGCAGATGGTCGTCCCCAACCCAAGGTCGTCAAGCTTCAAGACAAGTTTTGAGGGGATGATGGTGTTGAATGCCGAGCTGTAATCTATGAACAGCATTCTTACATATGTATTTCCTCTTTCCAGGTGGGTGAGGGCAGTGTTTTTTGTTAGCGCAACGGCATCCTCTGTAGATCTGTTTGCTCTGTAAGCAAATTGGAGAGGATCCAGCGTGTCGTGAAGGGAGGAGCAGATATAACCTTTGACCAGTTGCTCGAAGCACTTCATAATGACCGATGTCAGTGCAACTGGGTGATAGTCATTCAGACAGGAGACCACCAGTTTCTTTGGGACAGGAATGATGGTGGATGCCTTGAAGGAAGTGGGGACCACTGACTGCCTCAGGTGTTGGGCACGGCCTGGGATGCCATCTGCTCCTGGAGCTTTGCGAGGATTAACCTTCTTGAAGGACCTTCTCACATCAGACATTTCAAGGATCAGAGTGACAGACTCACTGCTCCCTTGAGGATATAGCACCTGTTCTTTGTTGGCTGCATCAAAACGAGCATAGAAAGTGTTGAGCTCGTCTGCAAGACATGCAGTGGTCTGAACACTGACTGTGTTTTTCTTTTTATAGTCAGTGATGCAGCACAGTCCATTCCACAGGCGCTTGGTGTCAGTGCTGTAGTAGCTTGACTCTACTTTGTCCCTGTAGTCCCGTTTGGCCTTCTTGATGGACCTCCAGAGGTCGTATCTGGCTGCTTTGTATGCATCAGAGTCCCCTGAGCCAAAAGCAGAGGTCCGCGCCTTGAGCTTAGCCCGGATCTCCCTATTTACCCAGGGTTTCTGGTTAGGATATATGCAAACGGTGGTTTTAGTGACAACATCGTCAATGCACTTGCTGATATAACCTGTGACAGAGTCTGTGAATTCATTGATGTTGCCATCAGCTGCATCCTCAAACATCTGCCAATCAGTTGTTTCAAAGCAGTCCTGTAAGACCCCCTCAGCTTTACTGTCCCATTTGTAGATGTCCCTGTAAACCGGTTTTTCCTGTTTGAGTCTTTGTTTATATGCAGGCAGCAGCAATATAGAGCAATACAGTAATCCCTCCTCCATCGCGGGGGTTGCGTTCCAGAGCCACCCGTGAAATAAGAAAATCTGCGAAGTAGAAACCATATGTTTATATGGTTATTTTTATATTGTCATGCTTGGGTCACAGGAAACACAGGAGGTTGTAGAGAGACAGGAACGTTATTCAAACACTGCAAACAAACATTTGTCTCTTTTTCAAAAGTTTAAACTGTGCTCCATGACAAGACAGAGATGACAGTTCCGTCTCACAATTAAAAGAATGCAAACATATCTTCCTCTTCAAAGGAGTGTGCGTCAGGAGCAGAGACTGTCATAAAGACAGAGAAAGCAAACAAATCAATAGGGCTGTTTGGCTCTTAAGTAAGCGAAGCACCGCCGGTACAAAGCTGTTGAAGGTGGCAGCTCACACCCCCTCCGTCAGGAGCAGAGAAAGAGAGAGAGAGAGAGAGAGAGACAGAGAAAAACAAACAATCAAAAATCAATACGTGCCCTTCGAGCTTTTAAGTATGCGAAGCACCGTGCAGCATGTCGTTTCACGAAGCAGCTGCACACAGAAGGTAACAACATGAAGATAATCTTTCAGCATTTTTAGACGAGCGTCCGTATCGTCTAGGTGTGCGAACAGCCCCCCTGCTCACACCCCCTACGTCAGGATCAGAGAAAGCGCAAGAGAGAGAAAGAGAAAAGAAAGTTGGATAGCTTCTCAGCCATCTGCCAATAGCGTCCCTTGTATGAAATCAACTGGGCAAACCAACTGAGGAAGCATGTACCAGAAATTAAAAGACCCATTGTCCTCAGAAATCCACGAACCAGCAAAAAATCCGCGATATATATTTAAATATGCTTACATATAAAATCCGCGATAGAGTGAAGCTGTGAAAGGCGAAGCGCGATATAGCGAGGGATCACTGTAGTCAGTTTTTCCAAAAGCTGGTCGAGGGAGGGGTTTGTCGGAGTCCTTGAATAAGGTGTAACAATGATCCAGTGTTTGATCACCTCTTGTGGGGGGAGAGATATGCTGATAGTATTTAGGGAGAACTTTCTTCATGTTTGCTCTGTTAAAGTCTCCCAACACAATAAATGCTGCTTCTGAGTTAGCGTTCTCTAGTCCACTGATAACAGCATACAGTTCATCCATAGCCGAAGCTTTATCAGCTTGTGGGGGGATGTAAACAACTGAAAGGAGAACTGAACTGAACTCCCTCGGGAGGTAAAAGGGTCTAACTTTAATGGTCAGCAGCTGGAGAACTGGTGAGCAGTGTGTTTTTAAGACACACACATCCATAGCCCACGAAGAGTTAACCATAAAGCACACACTCCCTCCCCTCGACTTGCCGGAGTCCTTCGTTCTGTCTCCCCGATAAACTGTGAACCCGTCTGGTGTAACTGCGCAGTCGGGTACGCTGGGCACCAACCACGTCTCTGTGAACGCCAAAACGCAGCAGTTCGTGATGTCTTTTTGGTGCTTTATCCGTGTGCGCAGCTCATCTAATTTGTTGTCCAGAGACTGAACGTTAGTGAGCAGGATGCGAGGCTTGTTGTTTCTCTGTCGGGTTCGGCACAGAACTCCGGCGCGTTTCCCCCTCTTAGTTTTCATTCGGCGTCGCGCGAGTAAGCAAAAGACTCCAGGCAGTACAGTGTCCATGATATCAAAAACTGTTGTAAAATCTGAACTGGCTGATGAACGTAATTCCAACAGTGTTTGCCGGTCATACTGAAAGTGTGATAAAGTAGTACGCACAAAGAGAGTGAGTAGTAAGAAAATAAATAATAACTTTTTGCTGAGATGACTCGGAGCTCTCGTCGGTGCAGCCATCTTACGGCGCAGCCAGGTATCCAGGTACCATCTACCTAAAGATTGTTGCAGACCATGTAGACCCCTTCATGGCAATGGTATTCCCTGATAGAAGTGGCCTCTTTTAGCAGAATAATGCGCTCTGCCACAGTAGCAAAAGTTGTTCAGGAACACAACAAAGAGTTAATGGTATTGACTTGGCCTCCAAATTCCCCGGATCTCAATCCAATTGGACATCTGTGGGATGTGCTGGAAAAACAAGTCCAATCCATGAAGGCCCCACCTCGCAACTTACAGGACTTAAAAGGATCTGCTGGTGCTACAGGACTCCTTCAGAGATCCGGGGGAGTCCATGCCATGTCCTTTTGCACAGGAGACCTGAAAAGGGAACGGGTGTCCAAGGAATAAAATCTTTATTGCTGAACTGGCAGGTACAAACACAAGACCTTATTCAGAAGGATGGGGTTTGTCGACAGCAGAAAAGCACACAGGCTGCAGCTGTCAAAAGTGGTGGTCCGGCTCCCATCTCCGGGTCAAAAGCACTTAAAGTCCTCCTCATCATGCGGGTTCAGCGGGTCGGAGGCAGCAACTGGGGCAGACTCAGTCAGTGGGAGAGAGGACAGGAGAATGGGCCGTTAGATTGGCTTTTAAATGTTCTAAACCTCGTGTGAGAAGCGTGTTGTGCGGTAAGCCTGCAGCCGATCCCTCAAATGGGACGTGTAATAGTGCGTTTGTTTCTCTTTGACAAACTGTTTAAGAGAGAGTTTCTGAAGGGCAGCCATGGATTTACAAAGATTAACAAAGAGACAGCTCTCAGTTAAGAACGTAAGAGCGTGTAGACGGTGGCACTATAATGGAGGAGAAACAGAGCAGGGGAACTACTGAAATGCACATGATTGACATAAATATATATAAGGCTGCAAATATGAAGATTAGGTACCACAGAAGTGTACAGGTTGAGTCCAACAACAGAACTGAGTACAAATGGAGGATGACTGGCCTTTAAAACAGGTTGGCGGAAGTGACATCATCTGGGAGTGGAACCAGAAGTGATGTTCTTGGGGCCAGAACCAGAAGTGACATCATCAGGCCTGGAAAACTGGAAGTGACATCATTGGGGCGGAACAGTCATTGGAATCAGGCAGAATGTCCCGTGTCTGGTCTGCAGAGATAGATAGATAGATAGATAGATAGATAGATAGATAGATAGATAGATAGATAGATAGATACTTTATTAATCCCAAGGGGAAATTCACAGAAAGGTTGACTGCACCCCGCCACCCCCTAGCCTGGCATGGAATTACTAGTTGGCTGGGATTGGCTCCAGCAGACCCCCGTGACCCTGTAGTTAGGATATAGCGGGTTGTATAATGGATGGATGGATATACACTGTGGCAGGCGTCCGGCGTCCATGCACTATATTAAGGGGGAGCAGCATTAGACACTGCAATACCTCCCCCTGGACGCTAGATGGCCACCCCCCCCTGGGCTGGAGCAGCACCTCGGGTTCCCGCAGGACTCCATGGGAATTGGAGTTGGGGGCAGCCCTGCTGGGTCCTGCAGGCACCGCCAGGGGGTGCTGTGTTTGGGACTCCTGAGCCCGTATGGGCAGCATATTCATCACACCCGGAAGTGTGGAACTCAGCCGGAACTCAGTGATCAAGCACCTGGAGCACTTCCGGGTGGACTATAAAAGGAGTCAGAGACCACCACTCAGCGGCAAGAGTCGGGTGGAAAGAGGATGAGGTTGCCTGGGAGGAGTGGTGGTGCCAGAGGATTGGTTTGTCTGTGCTGTACTGAAGTGCTTTTGGGACTGTGTTGTGCCTGTAGGGTTCACGGGGAAGACGTGCCCCACAGGTGAAGAAAAATAAAGTCTGTGTCATTTTAACACGTGCCTCAGTGTGAATCTGTGCCGGGTCGGGCGCGTATATAGCGCCTTATTCACAACACATATATACACAGCATAAATATATACACAAATATAGCAGGCAGGCCACTGGTGTAGAATGTCTCTAACCAAACAATCAGAAACAGACTTCATGAGGAAGCCTGCTGCTTACACACCAATTGTACTGAGCCTTTTGGCTAATAATGCCGCCCCCTGTGCCCGCCCCTAGCTGTGCCACTGAGAACGACACAGTCATAGCTGACCCGTGGGGGGTCAAATGGCTACTGGCCTTAATCAAACAAAACGGCAGTCAAGTGGTCACTACGGATTACCAACCACTCGACTATTTCAAGCTGTTTTTTTCCACAAAGTGTCTTTCAGCTAATGAGTGATGAGAAAAACAGGTATGGAGTAAGTATGTGACAGACTGACAGAGATGGGAGTAGATTCATACCTGGTGGCGTGGATCGTGGACTATCTTACAGACAGACCTCAGTATGTACGTTTTGGGAACTGCAGGTCTGACATTGTGGTCAGCAACACAGGAGCGCCACAGGGGACTGTACTTTCTCCGGTCCTGTTCAGCCAACATACATCGGACTTCCAATACAACTCGGAGTCCTGCCACGTGCAAAAGTTTGCTGATGACACTGCTATCGTGGGCTGCATCAGGAGTGGGCTGGAGGAGGAGTATAGGAACCTAATCAAGGACTTTGTTAAATGGTGCGACTCAAACCACCTACACCTGAACACCAGCAAAACCAAGGAGCTGGTGGTGGATTTTAGGAGGCCCAGACCCCTCATGGACCACATGATCATCAGAGGTGACTGTGTGCAGAGGGTGCAGACCTATAAATACCTGGGAGTGCAGCTGGATGATAAATTAGACTGGACTGCCAATACTGATGCTCTGTGCAAGAAAGGACAGAGCCGACTATACTTCACTAGAAGGCTGGCGTCCTTCAACATCTGCAATAAGATGCTGCAGATGTTCTATCAGACGGTTGTGGCGAGCACCCTCTTCTATGCGGTGGTGTGCTGGGGAGGCAGCATAAAGAAGAAGGACGCCTCACAACTGGACAAACTGGTGAGGAAGGCAGGCTCTATTGTTGGCATGGAACTGGACAGTCTGACATTTGTGGCAGAGCGACGGGCGCTGAGCAGACTCCTGTCAATTATGGAGAATCCACTGCATCCACTGAATAGTATCATCTCCAGACAGAGGAGCAGCTTCAGTGACAGACTGCTGTCACCGTCCTGCTCCACTGACAGATTGAGGAGATCGTTCCTCCCCCAAACTATACGACTCTTCAATTCCACCCGGGGGGGGTAAACGTTAACATTTAAAATTATACAAAGTTATTGTCTGTTTTTTACCTGCATTATTATCATTCTTTAATTTAATATTATTTATTATATCAGTATGCTGCTGCTGAAGAATGTGAATTACCCCTTGGGATTAATAAAGTATCTATCTATTATATAGTGCCTTTCATATCTATCTATCTATCTATCTATCTATCTATTTATTTACAGTACATACTGTAGGAACATAAAACAGTATGTTGATTTATGTGTGAAGCTTGGTGTGCTTTTTAGAATACGGAGTTTTTTTGGAAAAATATTCAGCCCTGGGACAAAAAGAAAAAAAATAATAATTAGCCCTAAAAGAGTGACTTGGGGGACAACTTAAACTCTCAAGACGGCACAAGATGGCAGTGTATACTAAAGCCTTTGTCCTTCCTCTCTCTCTCTACAGACTGGATGATTGACAACCCGACTACCTCTGATGTCACTTGCAGTGTCTGTCCCCCCCTGGACCCGCCTCTTCCTGCCTGGCCCCTGTACTTGACAGGAAGTGTCGCCATCTTAGTTTGTGTGAACTGAGAGTCGTGTCCTTAGATTCAGTCACTTAGATTTGAGTCCTGATTTATTCACTTACATTTATTATTAATATTTAGTCACATTTATTTTGTGTCCTTATTTATTCACTTAGATTTGTGTCCTTAAATTCATTTTTCCTAAAAAGCCTTAAAATATTCTGCCTTGATAACAAACGGGGTTTGTGGTGTCGACCCCAACACTTTGTCTTTTGTCTTGTTCTCTTCTGCAGTATATTTAACATACAGTTTAATTATTCTAACTGTGGCGCACATTACTGTGAAGAGGGACCATAGAGGGGGTCTGAAACTGAGGGGTGCCAGCTTTGAAAATACCACACCTATGGCTTCACCTCAGCTCGGCGCAGGGTGAGTAGACTCATAACCTCCCATTTCTGTGGTGGTTGGTGTGTGTGGACTCCGCTGTGGGAAGCATAGAGCCAGTGATCTGCAGTGACTGCCACCCTACTATTTGTAGTGGTCTCTTCTCTTGGGTTGTGATGTTCCCATACCTGATGTGATCCCTCCTGTCACTACAGTCTCAATGGTGCTGCAGTAGAAGTTCACCGGTATTTCTTACCACACCTCCTCAGCCATCGGATAGAAGTGAAGGGGCTGCTGTGCTTTCGATGGCAATGGCGGCCAGTTCAGTTTCTCTGAGAAATCTAAAAGTGCCCCATCCGTGCAGACTGGGGGAACTGTTTGCCTCTCCATTTCTGGAATCCAGAATCCTTTTGTTAGTTTTGTTTCTGTTCAATTTTGAGTATGTTCATGTAACATCATTCTGCCAGACTGTTAATCTCATGATGGTCTGCGGTCACATCACATTCTTCTTAATCAGACAGATACCCGTGGTGTTGTAAGCAAAGTTTCTGACACGATTAGTGTCAGGTCTGGCTGTACAGCCATAAGTGAAGAGTGAGTGCAGGTTTTTGGAGCTCCAGGGTTCACCATCAGTGGTGAAGACATTTTGCTGCCAATCCTAACTACCTGAATTCTACTTGTTAAGTGGCACATAGGCAAGTAAAGAGGCAGGAGCCTCCAAAGGTTGCCATCTGAAGAATGGATATACTGGCCAGGATTAGATGGAGGAACATTACCCACCTGGGAGGTCAGCTTGAAGAAAGGACAAGGGGAGCTGAATTGTTCAAGCTACATGCTCCTTCGAACTGTTAGTTGGCAGCAACCCTGGAATCGGGTACCCCAATGGACACTCACAGGGCATTTTGGAAGTTGTAGTGCCACAGAGCATCCCTGTTAGGGTCCTGGGGTGCCACCAGGGGTTGCTGCTAGGAGATTTGCTCCTCCTTGGTTATTGGGACTTCTGATCGACCCGGAAGTAATACCATCATGCTATGCCCCCTGACATCGGAAGAAATCCCAGATCCAAGATAAAATGAGCTGCTCTGGCCAATTCAGTCCAATTGGAGTCGGGAGGATGGAGGTTAAAGCTCACCTGGAGGTGTGGATGAGAGGAAGAAAGAGAAAGAGTGTGGATTTGTGTTGGCCTGTATTGGAGAAGCCTTTGTTAAGGTATTTGATAATAATGAATCACTTATTTGAACCCGGGACTTGTGTTTGTGTGGTGGAGTCCGAGGTTTGTCGAGCTGCAATGTCCCCTACTATCTTTCTATCTATTGTAAGAGAGACGCTATATAGCGCCCGACCCAACACTGGGAGACATGTGTAAAATAAAAAAAACTATTTATTGTCTTCCCTGTGTCCCACAGGCAATACACAGTCCCAAATCACAGCCCACTACTAACACAAAGCACTTTCTTCTTCTTTTACCACCACTCCTCCCAGGCAACCTTGTCCTCCTCCACCTGACTCTGGCCACTGAGTGGTGGTCGCTGGCTCCTTTTATTGGGTACCCGGAAGTGCTCCAGGTGCTCGATTGCCGACATCGGGCTGCACTTCCGGGTAAGGCAAAACCAGTGCCCAAAAGGGGTCAAGAGCTCCTGCTGCAGCACCCCTTGATGGTGCCCACGGAACCCAACAGGGCTGCACAGAACTCCAATTCCCATTAAGCCCTGGGGGAGTCTGAGGCACCACTGCAACCCAGGGAGGCTGCCATCTAGCATCCAGGGGGAGATACTGGGTTTCCCACCCTTGTCCTCCTGGTATACATGGTGCAGGGGCATCCCAGCCAGGCATGGGTCCTGGCCATCTATCTATCTATCTATCTATCTATCTATCTATCTATCTATCTATCTATCTATCTATCTATCTATCTATCTATCTATCTATCTATCTATCTATCATATAGTGCATTTCTTTTTTTTTTTATATATTTTTATTTTATTAATTTTCATTGTAATCATTCCATACAAACAGATCAATTTATAACCCAACAAAATTGAAGACTAATCAAACCCCACCCCTGAGAAGGAGAGCTTAGCTAAAGGAGAATTGCTTAAGGCTTTTTAATAAGGCAACATTAAACAAAAGAAAGGGAGAAGTAAATATCTATGTAAATAAGAGATGGAGAAGGGAGTTAAATGTGGTAATAGTTATTTCTCTTATTCTAAAATAATATTGATTAAATCCTGCCAGGTTTTGAAAAAATTTTGTACAGATCCTCTAACTGAGAATTTGATTTTTTCCAATTTCAAATAATATAAAACATCGGTTTCCCACTGACTTATCAGAGGAGAATTAGGATTCTTCCAATTTAACAAAATAAGTCTGCGTGCCAAGAGTGTAGTGAATGCAATCACCGTTTGCTTGTCCTTCTCCAATTCAAGTCCATCTGGAAGGACACCAAACACAGCTGTCAATGGGGTAGGAGGGATTGTGACCCCAAGGCTGTCTGAGAGGCATTTAAAAATTTTTGTCCAAAATGATGTTAGTTTGGTGCAGACCCAGAACATGTGACCCAGTGAGGCAGGAGCTTGGTTGCAGCGCTCGCAGGTTGGATCCTGCCCTGGAAACATTTTGGACAGTTTTAAGCGAGACAGATGAGCTCGATATATAATTTTTAGTTGAATAATTCTATGCTTTGCGCATATAGAACTCGAGTGAATTCTCTGCTTTGCTACCTTCCACTCCTTTTCTGATATATTGATTAAGAGATCTTCTTCCCAATGTCCTCTTGGATCTTTGAAAGGTAGGGACTCTAATAAGATTTTATATAATGCGGAAATAGTGTTTAATTCCTCGAAATTGAGCAGTATTTTTTCCAGCATTGTGGAGGGTACAAGGTGAGGGAAATCGGGCAATTTCTGTTTAACAAAATTTCTAATTTGAAGATAGTGAAAGAAATGTGTAGTTGGGAGGTTGAATTTTGAATGTAATTGTTCAAAAGATGTAAATATGTTGTCTATATAAAGATCTCTGAGCATTTTAATCCCAAAACTTTTCCAGGTATTAAAAACTGGATATACTTGCGAAGGTTGAAAGAGGTGGTTCTCTTGCAGAGGTGCCACTGATAAAAGATTTTCCATCTTAAAATGCTTCCTAATTTGGTTCCATATTCTGAGTGAGTAAAGCACAACTGGGTTATTAGTATATTTGCGATAACTTTCATTTATTGGAGAGCAGAGCAGGGAATATAAAGAAGTACTACAGGATTTTACTTCTATTGCGGACCAAGCCTGTGTATGTTCATTTATTTGTGTCCAGGTTTTTATGGCTTGTATGTTTGCTGCCCAGTAATAAAACTGAAAATTAGGTAAAGCCATGCCACCTTCTGCCTGAGGTCTTTGTAGGGTCGCTCTTCGGATACGTGGGTGTTTTGAGTTCCAAATGAATGAGGTTATTATTGAATCTAACTGTTTAAAAAAACGATTTATTGATATATATTGGAATGTTTTTGAAATAAAAAGAGAAGTATAGGAAGGATATTCATCTTAACAATGTTAATTCTTCCGGCTAGAGTGAGATGAAGGGTTGACCATCTATGCAAGTCTTGCTTAATTTTTTCCATACAGACGGCAAAATTTTGTTGATAAAGAGCTTTATGTTTACTTGTGATATTTACCCCTAGGTATTTAAACTGATCTGCTATGGTAAAAGGTAGGGTGTCTAATCTAATATTATATGCTTGTGAATTCACTGGAAAGAGTATACTTTTATTCAGATTAATTCTAAGACCAGATATCTTTTGAAATTCTGTTAGTGCTGTTAAAACAGCAGGGACAGTGTTTTCTGGGTCTGATATATATAAGACCATATCATCTGCATATAGAGAAATTTTCTGTTCCAGTACTTCTCTGACAATCCCCTTTATCTGATAAGAATTTCGGCAGTGAACCGCCAGTGGTTCAATAGCGATTGCAAACAACAGTGGCGACAAGGGACATCCTTGTCTGGTACCACGTTCTAGTTTAAAATAGTCTGAGCAAATGTTATTAATACAAACTGAAACTTCTGGATTGGTATACAGTAGTTTGATCCATGCACAAATATTCGGGCCAAACCCAAATTTCTCCAATGCAGTGAAAAGGTAGTTCCATTCAATCATATCAAATGCTTTTTCTGCATCTAATGATAGTAATATCTCTGGGGTGTTTGATTTTGCTGGTGAATATATAACATTAAACAAGCGTCGGAGATTTGAAGATAGGTGTCGGCCTTTAATAAATCCAGTTTGATCCTGTGATATTACCGAGGGCAGCACTTTCTCCATCCTTCTAGCTAGGATTTTTGAGAGTATCTTAACATCATTATTCAGGAGTGAAATTGGTCTGTATGATGCACATTGTAACAAGTCCTTATTTTGTTTAGGAAAGACGGTGATTAATGCTTGTCGAAATGTTTGAGGTAGTATTTGGTTGTCTGTAGCTTCTGTAAATGTTGCCAATAAGAGGGGAGCTAGTTGAGTGGAGAATTTCTTATAAAATTCTACGGGGTAACCATCAGGGCCAGCTGATTTCCCACTTTGTAATGACTTTATAGCGTCTAGTAATTCTGTTAGCGTTAGAGGTTTATCCAGTTCCTCAGCACTTAAAGCATCTATTTGTGGTATCTGTGATGTATCCAGAAATGCATTAGATTGTGTGTTGTCTTCTTTGAGCTCAGTAGAATATAAGGATTTATAATAATCTCTAAATGTGTGCATTATATTTTTATGGTCAATAATTTCTTCTCCATTCTTGTTGGTGATTATTGGTATTGCATTGCGAACTTCTTGTTTGTGAATTTGTTGAGCTCAAAGCTTATTAGCTTTTTCTCCGTGTTCATAGTAATGCTGTCTAGACTTATAAATAAGTTGTTCAGTTTCTTTAGTTGTTAAGATGTTAAGTTCTGTATGCAGGGCCTGCCTTTTCCTGTGGAGAACTTCATTTGGACGCCTGGCTTGTTCTTCATCTATTCTAGTAATTTCATTTCTTAGCTCTGACACTTTCTTGGTTTCTAATTTATTTCTGTGGGAAAGATATGAAATAATCTGTCCTCTTAAGAAAGCCTTTAGAGTTTCCCAGAGTGTTCCTGCAGTAACCTCTGTGGACGTGTTTGTCTCTAGGAAGAAGCTGATTTGTTTGGATATAAATTCTGTGCAGTTCTCGTCTGCCAATAAAAGAGGGTTAAGACGCCATCTGCGAGGTGAGTGTGAGGGGCTTATTGATTTTAGCTCCAAGACCAGAGGGGCATGGTCAGAGATAACAATTGTGTCATATTTGCATGATTTAATTGTAGGCAGGAAATTATTATCTATATAAAAAATAATCAATTCTTGAGTAGCTATACTGCGGTGGGTTGGCACCCTGCCCAGGATTGGTTCCTGCCTTGTGCCCTGTGTTGGCTGGGATTGGCTCCAGCAGACCCCCGTGACCCTGTGTTCGGATTCAGCGGGTTGGAAAATGGATGGATGGATGGATGAGTAGCTATAATGCACTGGTGAGTAGAACAAATATGTTCTTGAGTTTGGGTTAAGAAACCTCCAGGGGTCTGACAAGTTGTGATCATTCAAAAACTGTGTAATTATCTTTGCAGTATTAGATGTCGTCCCCCCCAGTCACAGGAGTCCTATCTAAGAGTGGATTTAAAACACAATTAAAGTCCCCAGCCATTATAATTTTATGAGTGTTCACATTGGGAATGGATGCAAATAGATTTTGCATGAATTCCTTATCATCAACATTGGGTGCATAAACATTTATCAAAATCATTTTACTGTTATATAAGTTGCCCATGAGCATCACACATCTCCCTTCAGGGTCCGACACTACCTCTGATGCTACAAATGGAACTGTTCTGTGTATGAGAATTCCCACCCCTCTAGTTTTCTTTATAAAGCTAGAATGGAACATTTGGCCAGTCCAGGCTTTTTGTAATCTGAACTGATCCTTGGTTAGTAAGTGGGTCTCCTGTAGAAATACTATTTTAGCGTTTAAGCCTGTTAGGTGAGAGCATACTTTCTTTCTCTTTAATTCGTGATTCAGGCCTTTAACATTCCAGCTCACAAAGTTAACTGTCCCATCTTGGAGACATTGATTCTGAGTTTTTAATGTCATTTTATAGTTTTAATTGGTAATGAGGCAGTTTTAATCTTAGTTTCAAGATTCCCCATGAGTTATTGCATTTTAGCCTATTGTTGCATTGATATTTATAATTATAAGGATTACAAGAATAGATTAGATATAACCTGCTCTCCTTCTCTCCCCCCTTTATCCCCCCACCCCCCCATTTTGCCTCCCCACATGATGCTTGATCCCACTTCGCGATGTCCCGGTCCTCTGACATACGAAGAGACAGAGCACGTCCAAAACAAAACAAACCCCACCCTGCAGCGGCGTTACAGAATTAAAACAGAGATATCTTTTGCAGCTAAATTCTTAATACTATCTGCCGAAAATATTATCATTAACAGTCTTTAAGCTTGAAATAATCTTCAGCGCTTTTAAGTTATTAAGATATTAAGATTAAAAAAAAAAAAAAAAAAAAAAAAAAGAATCAACCCTGGGAATGATTTTAAAAACTAGTCCCGGATAAACCTGGTAATACCTACTGTAATAGTATAATGGTAATAGTATAAATAGTAGAAAAAGCAATAAACCAAGGGTATGATGTTAAACAGTCTACTTTAAGGTATAGTAGAATAAATAAAAAAAAAAAAAACAAATCCTACTTCAATTACTTCCACATTTTCACACTCACGTCTATAACTCTAATTAAAACATAAACATATAAAGTCCAGATAAAGAAAAGGATGTATAATTATAATACCAGTCTCTTTAAACATGGATCCAGAGAGCAGATCATAGGTCCTTCCCGTGCCTTGATAGAATACGGCTCCTTATTAACTTTCAAAAAAGTGTCGGGAACAGCTTCTTTAATTCCTTTTCAGCTTCTTCTTTGCTTAAGAAAATATAATATTGATCTTGAACTTCTACTTTCAGTTTGTCGGGATACAAGAGGCTGTATTTGATATCAGCTTTCCGTAGCAACTTTTTAATGTCAATGTAGGCTACACGTTTTGCAGTTGTTGATGGTGAGAAGTCGGGGAAAATACAAATAAGATTATTTTCAAACTAGTCATTTAGCCCGTTACAATAACGGGCGCTAGAACAGTAGTGAATAAACATTAGTAGGAACAGTCTATATTAAATGGCAAGGGACTTTGACCTCATTGTTTTTGTTGGTCGTATTTTTCTTTCTTTCAGCCTTTCTTTTGTTGATGTTTACTTGCTGAGCTGACCGTTCTTCGTGGGCTGCTGCCGTGTATTGTGTGTCTTTAATTTTCTGTGACAGTAATACTGTCTTGTACGGCTTTATTCAATAAGGGCGCGTAGATAATTTAGTTCAAATGGCTCTGGAATATGTGAAGAGCAACAGGTGCAGATCTTTATTTACGCGCACCTTTATTCGCTACGACCAATTGAGGTCGTCCTTTTGAGGCTCGCCTTTTTGTGCGCGCCCTTATTGAAGGATACCATCTTGTACGTCTGCTGGCTTGTACGTCTGTAATATACGTCCGTAATATACCTTTAATTTTCTCTGGCGGTAATACAGGCGTGCGCGTCGGTAATATGCCTTTAATCTCTTCTGACAGTAATACTGGCTTGTATGTGGCTGTAATATGCGTCACTATATTGTGTACCTTTAATTTCCTCTCACAGTAATACTGGTTTGTATTTCCGTAAAACGCCTCTAACTTTCTCTGACAGTAATATCGCGCATAGCATCGTGCCACGCGCATGCGCACTTCACCAGAAGACACCCACACACGGACACCTGGACACACATAGGGATTTTATATATATATATAGATATAATCTCTTGCTTGTGTCTGAGAAGTGCCATCACATCAAGCTTACATCATAGTCGCTCGAAGTGGACAATAAAAGACCTAGGTCTTTTATATAGTGCCTTTCTATCTATCTATCTATCTATCTATCTATCTATCTATCTATCTATCTATCTATCTATCTATCTATCTATCTATCTATCTATCTATCTATCTATCTATCTATCTATCTATCTATCTATCTATCTATCTATCTATCTATCTATCTATCTATCTATCTATCTATCTATCTATCATATAGTGCCTTTCTATCTATCTATCTATCTATCTATCTATCTATCTATCTATCTATCTATCTATCTATCTATCTATCTATCTATCTATCTATCTATCTATCTATCTATCTATCTATCTATCTATCTATCTATCTATCTATCTATCTATCTATCTATCTATCCTGTAGTGCCTTTTCTATCTAACTATCTGTTGTCACACATATGTGTTTCAGGGACAGCTGAAGGGCTCTGATGTTGGCAATTCTCCTTTGGACCAGGGGTTGGCGCTGTTACTTAACGTCTTTTCTTCTGCCCCCTCTGCAGGGTGGAGGACTAACATCTGTTCCACCTCTCCTGGCCCTGCCTCTTCCTGCCCGGACCCCACATAACTCTGCTACTCCACCTCACGTCAATCTCATCTTGGACTTCCATCTGAAAAGACTAAATGGACATGGTCACTTTTTTTCATTTTGTTTTTGCTTCTCAGAATATATGAGAATCCTGAACGAGCCCCAACCATTTTTGATTTATTTTGTATCATTCTTATATTATCTTAAAAAAAATGTTAAACTGGGGTAAGCTTTTAAATGTGGAGACGGCAGAAGAGCTGACTTAAAATCATTTGATGTACAATGCAGGACGAGTTCAGTCTGAAATTTTAAAACAGTAAGAAACTAAAAAGAAAAACCCCATGGTGGATGAATATGGGCCTGGAAATAAAAAACCAAATGAATAAGCCGTTTAAGACTAATAACTCCGACATTAACTACAGGGTTTTTGAGGGAATTAGGTCAATGATTAAAAAGGATATTAAGAAATCTAAGAGGTAATTAGAGAGGAAATATTGAGGAAAGGGCAAAAGATGACCCACAGGAGATTCTTTTAAAATTTTAGTAGTAAAACAACAGTTAACAAGGAGGTGAAGAGTACTAGGAACGATAAAGCTCAGCTATGATACACAAACAGCAAAATAGGAAACGCTTTGAACTTGCATTGTTCTAAAGTTGAAACACATGAAGAAGCTGATAACCACAGCAGTAAGAGGGACTCCAATGACGGATTTGGAACTTGTAGAGGGAGACGTGCTGCGTGGATTAAACAAGCTCAAATCTGACAAATCACCAGAAGCAGCACATGTTACAAAATCAGGGTTGGACTAAACTCTGACCATCCCAAGTCAACCCTGTACTCCTCTCACAACTAATTTTCCAGGTCATTTCACCGAACTGATGGTTCAACAATAATAAATTACAAAATCTCTCTATATATAAAATCCAACATCTGTCTGTCTGTCCACTTTTCACGAGAGAAATACTTAACGGATTTAGATTGTTTTTTTTTTCTAGAATTTGCTTGAACTTTCCGGTTGACTTTGCGACTTCTCTCATTGCGCTAAGTATCATAGTTCCCTTGTGGTACCGATTTATTTGCGTGGATCCGAGAGAGAGAGAGAGACGCAGCGGGCTGAGGGGAGGGGGACGGTGCCCTTGTCACTCACGTGCCAGCCTCGGGGCGTACCTTACATCTGCTTAGTTAGCGAATGAGAGAACTACTTAATGGATTTAGATTGGGCTTTTCTCAACAACAACAGCAACATTTATTTCTATAGCACATTTTCATACAAACAACGTAGCTCAAAGTGCTTTACATGATGAAGAAAGAGAAAAAAGACAAAATAAATAATTAAAATTAGGGAACACTAATTAACATAATAATTTGCTTGAACATTCTGGTTGATTTTGCGACTTCTCTCAATGTATTCAGTATCATTGTTCATTTACGGTACTGATTTATTTGCACAAATCTGAGAGACAGGCTGCGGACCAAGGGGAGGGGGGCATGACCCTCCTCACTTACAAGCCAGACTCGGGGCGTATCTTACCTCCGCTTAGCTAGTGAACGAAAGAACTACTTAATGGATTTAGATTGTTTTTTTCAGAATTTGCTTGAACATTCCGCTTGATTTTGCGACTTCTCTCATTACAGTTCGCTTGCAGGAGTGATATATTCGTGCTAATCCGAGACAGAGGCTGTGGGCCGAGCGGAGGGGGAAGCGTGACATCAGGAGTGGGGAGCCTGGCAGGGCCCTCCTCACTGTCCTGTTTCAGTACTACGTGAGCAGAGCCATCAGGGGACGGCTAGTATAAAAATAAAAGGTGAAAATATATAAACACTAATAACAGAAAGTGCCCCAAAATACAGTGCATCCAGAAAGTATTCCCAGCGCATCACTTTTTTCCACATTTTGTTATGTTACAGCCTTATTCTAAAATGGATAAAAATCATTTTTTTCCTCAGAATTCTACACACAACACCCCATAATGACAATGTGAAAAAGTTTACTTGAGATTTTTGCAAATTTATTAAAAATAAAAAAATTGAGAAAGCACATGTGCATAAGTATTCACAACCTTTGCCATGATGCTCTAAATTGAGCTCAGGTGCATCCTGTTTCCCCTGATCATCCTTGAGATGTTTCTGCAGCTTCATTGGAGTCCACCTGTGGTAAATTCAGTTGATTGGACCTGATTTGGAAAGGCACACACCTGTCTATAGAAGGTCCCACAGTTGACAGTTCATGTCAGAGCACAAACCAAGCATGAAGTCAAAAGAATTGTCTGTAGACCTCCGAGACAGGATTGTCTCGAGGCACAAATCTGGTGAAGGTTACAGAAAAATTTCTGCTGCTTTGAAGGTCCCAATGAACACAGTGGCCTCCATCATCTGTAAGTGGAAGAAGTTCAAAACCACCAGGACTCTTCCTAGAGCTGGCCGGCCATCTAAACTGAGCGATCGGGGGAGAAGGGCATTAGTCAGGGAGATGACCAAGAACCCGATGGTCACTCTGTCAGAGCTCCAGAGGTCCTCTGTGGAGACAGGAGAACCTTCCAGAAGGACAACCATCTCTGCAGCAATCCACCAATCAGGGCTGTATGGTAGAGTGGCCAGACAGAACCCACTCCTTATTAAAAGGCACATGGCAGCCCGCCTGGAGTTTGCCAAAAGGCACCTGAAGGACTCTCAGACCATGAGAAAGAAAATTCTCTGGTCTGATGAGACAAAGATTGAACTCTTTGGTGTGAATGCCAGGTGTCACATTTGGAGGAAACCAGGCACCGCTCATCACCAGGCCAATACCATCCCTACAGTGAAGCATGGTGGTGGCAGCATCATGCTGTGGGGTTGTTTTTCAGTGGCAGGGACTGGGAGACTAGTCAGGATAAAGGGAAAGATGACTGCAGCAATGTACAGAGACATCCTGGATGAAAACCTGCTCCAGAGTGCTCTTGACCTCAGACTGGGGCGACGGTTCATCTTTCAGCAGGACAACGACCCTAAGCACACATCCAAGATATCAAAGGAGTGGCTTCAGGACAACTCTGTGAATGTCCTTGAGTGGCCCAGCCAGAGCCCAGACTTGAATCTGATTGAACATCTCTGGAGAGATCTTAAAATGGCTGTGCACCAACGCTTCCCATCCAACCTGATGGAGCTTGAAAGGTGCTGCAAAGAGGAATGGACCAAACTGGCCAAGAATAGGTGTGCCAAGCTTGTGGCATCATATTCAACAAGACTTGAGGCTGTAATTGCTGCAAAAGGTGCATCGACAAAGTATTGAGCAAAGGCTGTGAATACTTATGGACATGGGATTTCTCAGTTTTTTAATTGTTAATAAATTTGCAAAAACCTCAATTAAACTTTTTTCACATTGTCATTATGGGGTGTTGTGTGTAGAATTCTGAGGAAAAAAATGAATTGAATCCATTTTGGAATACGGCTGTAACATAACAAAATGTGGATAAAGTCATGCGCTGTGAATACTTTCCAGATGCACTGTATACAGTGGATTCAGAAAGTATCTAAGCCCCTTCACTTTCTGCACATGTTATTTGTCTGCTGAAGACTTGTTTCATGTTAAATGGGGTTGCCAAGTCTTTGAAGTGTCACCCCGTTTATGTGACAGTACAAACAAGACGCATTGACAGGTAGGGGATTCAGAGAGTCTTCAGACCCCGCAACTTTCTGCACACTTTATTGTGTTGTAGATTGCATTTGAAATTAGATACATTTGACATTTTTGCTCATCAGTCTACACTCAGGTCAGGTCAGATCAGGTTGGGGAGCATACACTGGTAGAGCATGTTGCCGCACTCACCACACGACAAAACAGCTCGAGATCCTGGTTGGAAACTCGCCAGGGGCAGACACGTGGTCCGGAAATGACCCTCAAAATGCCAGAGCCAGGTATTATGTTGGCGTCCTCTTGGCCTTGAGTCTTACTTAACAGATAGGAAATTCTTTGTTAGTTGTGGTAATTATACATTGATGACACATGATATTTTATATGGTGGTCCAGAAGGGTTTCTCTAGGGTCCACGGCTCTTTTCCATCTCCGTGCTTCCATCAGGTCAAGACATCTCAAGGCATAAAGTGAGCTAACACAGCTATGCTGACGACACACAACTGTATTTATCAATAGCGCCTGATGACCCTGACTCTCTTGTCTCACTGACCCCAATGTCTTACTTGTGTTTCTGAATGGATGAGTAGTCATTTTATCAAACTAAATAAGGAGAAATTGGAAATCTTAGTGATTGGCAAAATGGATATAATAAGGGTATTAGAAATAAACTTGACGCAATAGGCTTAAAAGTCAAGACAGAGGTAAAAAATATAAGGGTAATTATTGACTCTGACCTGAATTTTAAATCACATATTAATCAGATTTCTAGGAAAGCATTTTTTCACTTAAGAAATATAGCAAAAGTTAGATCCCTTATAACTTTGCAAGATGCTGAAAAATGAGTTCACGCTTTTGTTTTTAGTCGGCTAGATTACTGTAACGCACTCCTCTCAGGACCACCCAAAAAAAAAGACATCAGTCAATTACAACGGGTGCAGAATGGAGCAGCCAAAATCTGAACTAGGAAAAGAAAATCCGAGCACATCACACCAGTCTTAGCGTCGTTACACTGGTTACCGGTGCCATTTAGAATTGACTTTAAAATCCTGCTTATGGTTTACAAAGCCTTCAATCATCTGTTCCATCCTATATTGTGGAACACCTCTCATCTTACACTCTAAATCGTAACCTTAGATCTTCAAATGAGGGTCTGCTTAGAATTCCAAGAGCTAAACTTAAAAGAAGTAGTGAGGCGGCCTTCTGCTGTTATGCACCTAAAACCTGGAGTAGCTGATCAATAGAAATTCACCAGGCTAACACGGTGGATCACTTTAAAAAACTACTAAAAACTCATTACTGTAACATGACCTTCTCATAGCTTCACTTTAGTGTAACCCTCATTTTCTGTATATGCATTTAATTATAATTTTTTTCATGGCTCCACAATCCGTACTAACCCCTACTTTCTCTGCTGTTCTGTTTCCGTTTTTCTGTGGTGTCGATTTGCGACCCCACCACCCGATCAGGTCACCATGCGTTCCCTACATTGATGAATTGAAGGCCAGATGTCCACATAACCACCATCATCCAATTCTTTCACGTGAAACCTGAAAACCATGAAGACTGATTGAGGTCATTTATGTTAGGGGGGCTGGGTGGTCTCGTGGCCTCAGAACCCCTGCAGATTTTTTTTTTTTTTTCTGTAGTCCCTGGAGTTTTTTTTTTTTTTTTGTATTTTCTGTCCTCCTGGTTATTGGACCTCACTTTATTCTTTGTTACTTAGTATTGCCTGATCTTATTTTTATATTTTTCTTTCTTCACTTTGAGCTCCATCATTTGTATGAAAACGTACTCTAGAAATAAATATTGTTGTTGTTGGCCTGGTCCAGCCACTCGGGTCCTCAACAATGAGGATCACCCTCGGGGAAACGCGCCACATGGCTCTAGTGCCGTAACTGACGCTCCCTCACAATGCAGGCCATGTGCCTCATTCGGGACTCTGAGAGCAACACAAAGTCAAACCAGCGGTACCCAAGGATTCTGCAGGGAGACACACATGAAGGAGTCGATCAATTCAGTTTGCCACATGTGGACTCCAATGGAGTTCTAGAAACATCTCAAGGAGGATTAAAGCAAACAGGATGCCCATGAGCGCAATGTGGAGGGCCACAGCAAAGGGGCCGAGCATTTCTTGGAACTGAGAGAGTTCGGTTTTTGACTTTTAACAACGAATGTGCACAGCTTTCTGAAGACTTGTTGTCACTTTGTCATTATGGGTTAGCTAGTTAGGAAGGAGAAGGAAAAGGTCATTGTTCTGTGGCCGCCATTCCCTTTTTTGGGGGGTGTCTTGCTGTTGCCTCTCCAGGGGCCTCATGTGTAAACACTGCGTATGCCCAAAAATGTTGCGTACGCCCGTTTTCACGTTGACATCGTGATGTATAAAAACTAAACATGGCATAAATCCATGCACATTGTCACGGCAAGTCAATCAATGGCATAGGAAAGTTTTCAACTGGGTTTTGCAAACTGGTGGCACCCAACACCAAAGCAGAGCTACTGTTCCTGGGTTCTGTAACTTTCTTTTTTAGACTCACATCTATGATGCAGATTTATCAAATACACTGACATTAGCCACATATCGTTTATTAGTTTAAGGCATCTGATTGTAACCAACCCGTAACCATATAATGGTGCACCAAATGGCCAAACTATTCTAAATACCATAGCTGCTTTAGCGTTGTTACTCTCACTGCACCACTCAGAGTATTTTAACCCATTGAATCTCAGTGTGGAATCACAGCTCTACAGCAGCTGATTGAAACTCTCTACCGCAGACTGTGTCAAGAGCGGGGAGAAATATAGGGATATAGCTTGTAGCACATGCTGCCTCAGCCATGGGGCACAGTCTATTTGAACTTCTCCCATATGGCAAACACTTCAGAGCCTTTCCTGTAGGGACCTTGCGGTTCAGAAACAGTTTCATCCAAAGAGCTCTAAATGCACTCAATCAGTGTATCAAGTGCTCCTGGTAGAACTGTTTGTACTTGATAAGTACAATCACCTCACTGGAAACTTGCTCAACAGTTGAAATATTGCAGAACCTGAGCCACTTTATGAACCATATCACTATCTCCACTATATGTACATGAATATTGTACTTTTGCTTTCATATTGTACAATTTTCATTGTTGTTTATTGTATTATTATTATTAGTTTTATTATTTTATTGGAAAATATGTTTATGGAGGATTTGCATATTGAATCTCCTTGTGCCATACAATAACAATAAAGGAATTCAATTCATTAGAAGAGAGCGCACATTTACAGATGGTGATGACTGGCTTCTAAGTCGATTTAGATTTCCAATGGCTATCTTTTTGGAGCTCTTGATATCATTTTTATGATGAAATGCAGTGAAGTATGTATATTACATTATCTCTCAGTTATAAAAGAAAATCTTGAGATGAGACGAGACTATTGCCAAGAGATTTTTTCAAGTCCCGCCCACCTCTCAACCATTTCTGGTTAATGGCCCGCGCCCGCGGTCCTCTCACCTCTCATTCGTGTGAATGCTTTTTGTCAGACTCAGTTCCTGCGCTCTCAGCTCTTATAAATTTTTACGTCTTCCTCACTTTAAGTTCCCAATTAAAGAAGACGTATTATGTCCAAATCTAATTGAAGAATTTCATCCTGAAGAAATGAGTACACGGGCGATCCTATCACCGAGAAATGATGAAATCAAACGAATTAATGCCAAAAATGTCAATCGGTTACATGGCAAATTGGTTAAATGTGTATCAATAGACTCTGGTGAAACAGTTGGTGGTGATGGTGCGGAAGATGAAAACATCAACTTACAATATCACGAAGAATATCTACAACCGTTAACTCCGTTTGGTCTTCCACTGGCTGAATTACTATAGAAAGAAGGATGTATCGTAATGTTATTGCGTAATTTATGTCTGAGTGATGGGCTATGCAATAAAACAAGATTAGTTATATTCAAAATTGGTCGAACACTTCTGACATGTAAAATTAACAGGTGACAAGAAAGGTAATGTAGTACATCCTCAGGGGATAACATTAGACACCAAAGGAGATCTCGATATGCCATTCATATTAAAATGTTTACAGTTTCCCGTTAGAACAGCTTTTGCAAAGACAATTAACAAATCACAGAGACCAACATTCGAAAAAGTCAGATTATTTATTAGAGAGAAAGAAACCATATTTACTCATGGGCAGTTATACGTTGCGTTGTCAAGATGTAAGCCCAAACACAGAGTCAAAATTCAGTGTGATATTGACAAAAAGTTAATTCAAAAAATTGTTTTTACTGGAGTTAAACTAAGTTTAAAAAGCATTTGCGTGTTAATTTTAAAGCCAAACAGAACAATAATGTATAACGCAACTGTAATAAGTGTATATGTTTAATATGTCACTGTGCCCTGTACATTTATCAATCTACTTTTCTTTCTACTCACATGCACGGTGGACACAGATTTTGCACAGGGGCTCATCATTTAGAACTGCTAGGCAAGCATTTTAAGACAAAACAATTTAGGGACAACTGCGAAATGGGCAGTCAGACTGGTGACCATTGTATACTATTTCTATGTGTCAAAGTCAGCATGAAACTGTATTCTCTTTGCCTTATTTAGAATGGCGTGATTCACCTAAGTGGGGGCCTGCTCATGAAGAAAGAATATAAAGCCTTGGCACATTGCCCGGCACACCTTTGAAGGTGAAGCACGAATGGGAGATAACATCATTCAATCTGGAAAATCCTTCCAACGCAGCGATGAAAATGGCAGACTCTACATATCGGACCCCCACTCCAGAAACTAGGTTCTTGCCATGGCTTCCTTCATCTGTTATGCCGCGTAAACCGTTGTGATGGATGGCTGGCAGCTCAAATTGGCCAACACACCCAGGACGCTAGATGGCGAATTCCCTGCAGCTGAGTGGTGCTCCGGATTCCCACAGGGCACTATGGGAGATGGATTTCGGCTTCACAGCCTTGCTGGGTACCGTGGGTGCCGCCAGGTGATGCTGCAGGGAGACACTGGGATTTCTATTTCCCATATACAATTCTCCATCCGACTCGGAAGTGCTGATGAATCACGTGGACGGAAGAACAGAAGCACTTCCGGGTCAAGGACTATAAAAAGGACTGGTGGAGACCCAGCAAGAGGGAGGAGTTGGGAGGGAGTGTGATGGAGATGCTGGGAGGAGAGAATTATTGTATTAATTTGTGTTGAGTTATTGTATGTTTGGTGGATGTGGTGCTTTGGAGGCACTTTTGATAAAAGAGAATTAAAAAATCTTCTTAGTTCTTTTACAGTTGTGTCCAGAGCATCTGTCTGTTGGGTTTCACGGGGCAACAGCGGCCTCTAACGTCCACACCGTCATTAAAGAAAGCTAACTTATTTCTCCTATGTGATTTCTTACTGCTGTATCACTAAGGGAGGGGTATTGCCTTTTTATATTATATCTATATAGTTTTGGGTTATGTAAGATGCCGCAATTACAAAAGAACTTATTCCAACCAGGGAGCTAGTGCCCCCTGCTGGTTACAGCAACGAATACCTGTAACGCAACACAAAATATAATTTTCTTTCAATTTATTACGTTTTACTATTTGTTAATATGGTTAATTACTCACTGTAATGTAAAATAGTTAGTTCTGTTATGCATATGTAACAATTACCATGAAAATAACAATCTGTTTAAATTGTACATTCACTTCCCCATAGGAGAGCAGCAGAGCCGCAAAGTGGCCAACGTGTAGTACCCACCTTGGGGTTGGCAAGTGAAGTGAGCAGGGGGAAAAGCCCCCTAGTACAGATACATTTTTAACTTCATTAAATGTATACTGTTAATAAATGTATAGGCACGGTGGCATGGCGGTAGCGATGATTGATCCTGCCTTGCGCTGTATGTATACTGGGACTGGCATGACCTGGGATGGACAGATGGATGGAATAATTAAACGTGTACTATGCAGATATTTCAATGTTCCTTAAAAATTTTGAAGAATTGGCGTTCTAAGCTTACAGATGGCTTGACTTTTATTACAGAGCTGATTGTGTGGCGATTGTTTACTTGGAGAAAGAAAAGGAAGGACAGGAATTTGGGCGTTAGTACGTTTGAAAGAGACAGTACTGCTAAAATAAAATTATTTAATTGAAGGTCGCGCATGGTGCAGCAAGCATTTTGTGGGAGGCAGGAACAATCTCTGGACCACTGTGCTACCGTGCCCCATGTTTAATACATATTTTAATTCCTATCGTCATGAAAATGATATCAAGTACACAATTTAGTAATTAAATGTTCAGAGAGCTGTGATATCACGAATTTAATGGATTCTATGTCCTGTCAGCGTAAGAGAGAGCCCATTTAAGAAGCACGTAGTGATTCACACACATAGAGCACATAGAAAATCAAATGCAAAACAAAGCATTTAACGTGCTACTTTCATTACAATGGGATTTGAGAAACTAGTAAATTAAATCCCCCTCCTTTAACCGCCACCTTATCGTGGTGGAGGGGTTTGCGTGTCCCAATGATCCTAGGAGCTCTGTTGTCCGGGGCTTTATGCCCCTGGTAGGGCCACCCAAGGCAAACTGGTCCTAGGTGAGGGATGAGACAAAGAGCGGTTAAACAAACCTCCTATGATGGAAAACAATTTTGGACGGCGTTTTCCCTCGCCCGGACGCAGGTCACTGGGGCCCCCCTCTGGAGCCAGGCCTGGAGGTGGGGCTCGATGGCGAGCGCCTGGTGGCCGGGCCTGCACCCATGGGGCTCGGCCGGGCACAGCTCGAAGAGGCCACGTGGGTCCCCCTTCCCATGGGCTCACCACCTATGGGAGGGGCCAAGGAGGTCGGGTGCAGTGTGAGTTGGGTGGTGGCCGAAGGCGGGGACCTTGGCGGTCCGATCCTCGGCTACAGAAACTGGCTCTTGGGACGTGGAATGTCACCTCTCTGAAGGGGAAGGAGCCTGAGCTAGTGCACGAAGTTGAGAGGTTCCGGCTAGATATAGTCGGACTCACCTCGACGCACAGCTTGGACTCTGGAACCAATCTCCTTGAGAGGGGCTGGACTCTCTACCACTCTGGAGTTACCCCCGGTGAGAGGCGCCGAGCGGGTGTGGGTATACTTATTGCCCCCCGACTTGGAGCCTGTACATTGGGGTTTACCCCGGTGGACGAGAGGGTAGCCTCCCTTCGCCTTCGGGTGGGGGGACGGGTCCTAACTGTTGTTTGCGCGTATGCACCGATCAGCAGTTCGGAGTACCCACCCTTTTTGGACTCCCTGGAGGGGGTGCTAGAGGGCATACCTTCTGGGGACTCCCTCGTTCTGCTGGGAGACTTCAATGCTGACGTGGGCAATGACAGTGAGACCTGGAAGGGCGTGATTGGGAGGAATGGCCCCCCTGATCTGAACCTGAGTGGTGTTTTGTTATTGGACTTCTGTGCCCGTCACTGATTGTCCATAACAAACACCATGTTCAAGCATAGGGGTCTTCATATGTGCACTTGGCACCAGGACACCCTAGGCCTCAGTTCGATGATCGACTTTGTGCTCGTGTCGTCGGACTTGTGGCAACATGTCTTGGACACTCGGGTGAAGAGAGGGGCGGAGCTGTCAACTGATCACCACCTGGTGGTGAGTTGGCTTCGATTGTGGGGGAGGATGCCGGTCAGGCGTGGTAGGCCCAAACGTGTTGTGAGGGTCTACTGGGAACGTCTGGCAGAGCCCCCTGTCAGAAGAAGCTTCAACTCCCACCTCCGGCAGAACTTCGACCACATCCCGAGGGAGGTGGGGGACATTGAGTCCGAATGGGCCATGTTCCGTGCCTCTATTGTTGAGGCAGCTGACCAGAGCTGTGGCCATAAGGTGGTCGGTGCCTGTCGTGGTAGCAATCCCCGAACCCGTTGGTGGACACCGGCGGTGAAGGATGCCGTCAAGCTGAAGAAGGAGTCCTACCAGTCCCTTTTGTCCTGTGGAACCCTGGAGGCAGCTGATAGGTACCAGCAAGCCAAGCGGAATGCGGCTTTGGTGGTTGCTGAGGCAAAAACTCGGGCGTGGGAGGAGTTTGGGGAGGCCATGGAGAGCGACTTTCGGACGGCTTCGAGGAGATTCTGGTCCACCATCCGGCATCTCAGGAAGGGGAAGCAGTGCAGTGTCAACACTGTATATGGTGGGGATGGTGCGCTGCTGACCTCGACTCGGGACGTTGTGGGTCGGTGGGGGGAGTACTTCGAAGACCTCCTCAATCTCAATAACATGCCTTCCAATGAGGAAGCAGAGCCTGGGGACTCAGAGGTGGGCTCCTCCATCTCTGGGACTGAGGTCACCGAGGTGGTCAAAAAACTCCTTGGTGGCAGGGCCCCGGGGGTGGATGAGATACGCCCGGAGTTCCTCAAGGCTCTGGATGTTGTAGGACTGTCTTGGTTGACATGTCTCTACAACATCGCTTGGACATCAGGGACAGTGCCTCTGGATTGGCAGACCGGGGTGGTGGTCCCCCTCTTTAAGAAGGGGTATCGGAGGGTGTGTTCCAACTACAGAGGGATCACACTCCTCAGCCTCCCTGGAAAAGTCTATTTAGGGGTTCTGGAGAGGAGGGTCCGTTGGATAGTCGAGCCTCGGATTCAGGAGGAACAGTGTGGTTTTCGTCCTGGTCGCGGAACAGTGGACCAGCTCTATACCCTTAGCAGGGTCCTGGAGGGTGCATGGGAGTTTGCCCAACCAGTCTACATGTGTTTTGTGGACTTGGAAAAGGCATTCGACCGTGTCCCTCGGGGAATCCTGTGGGGGGTACTCCGAGAGTATGGGGTACCGGACCCCCTGATAAGAGCTGTTCAGTCCCTGTACGATCGTTGCCAGAGCCTGGTCCGCATTGCCAGCAGTAAGTCGAACCCATTTCCAGTGAGAGTTGGACTCCGCCAGGGCTGCCCTTTGTCACTGTTTCTGTTCATTACTTTGAATACAGAATTTCTAGGTCCAGCCAGGGTGTTGAGGGGGTCCGGTTTGGTGGGCTCAGGATTGGGTCACTGCTTTTTGCAGATGATGTTGTCCTGTTTGCTCCATCAGGCCGTGATCTTCAGCTCTCTCTGGATCGGTTCGCAGCTGAGTGTGAAGCGGCTGGGATGGGAATCAGCACCTCCAAATCCGAGACCATGGTCCTCAGCCGGAAAAGGGTGGAGTGCCCTCTCAGGGTTGGGAGCGAGATCCTGCCCCAAGTGGAGGAGTTCAAGTATCTCGGGGTCTTGTTCATGAGTGAGGGAAGAATGGAGCGTGAGATGGACAGGCGGATCGGTGCGGCATCCACAGTGATGCGGGCTCTGCATCGGTCTGTCGTGGTGAAAATGGAGCTGAGCCGCAAGGCGAAGCTCTCAATTTACCAGTCGATCTATGTTCCTACCCTCACCTATGGTCATGAGCTATGGGTAGTGACCGAAAGAATGAGATCGCGAATACAAGCGGCTGAAATGAGTTTCCTCCGCAGGGTGTCTGGGCTTTCCCTTAAAGATAGGGTGAGAAGCTCAGTCATCCGGGAAGGGCTCAGAGTAGAGCCGCTGCTCCTCCGCATCGAGAGGAGTCAGATGAGGTGGCTCCTGGACGCCTCCCTGGTGAGGTGTTCTGGGCACGTCTAACCGGGATGAGGCCCCGGGGAAGACCCAGGAGACGCTGGAGGGACTATGTCTCTCAACTGGCCTGGGAACGCCTTGGGATTCTCCCGGAAGAGCTAGTAGAAGTGGCCGGGGAGAGGGAAATCTGGGCATCTCTGCTCAAGCTGCTGCCCCCGCGACCCGACCTCGGATAAGCGAGAGACAATGGATGGATGGATGGATGGATGGTAAATTAAATGATTTTAAGATGAAGTTTGACATTCTACTTTAATAAAAAAAAACTGAGATTAAAGTGGAAATTTCAAGATTAAAGTTGACATTTTGACCTTTTTTTCCACTGTGTTGCTGTTCTTTTTTCTTTTCTCTGTACCCTAATAAGCTTCCAAATGACACTCAGATGGTGGGCTACGAATCTCCTTTTCACTGCAACTTTGATATCTGTCCACTTCTTATTTATTTCGGGCACTGTGCGACTTTCTGAACTTTCGAGTTTCTCTGCCACTCTGTCACTCGATCAACTTCCTTTTGTTGATTATATCACTGTTTAAACCAACAAATAGTATGTTATTCCTTGCCACTTGGTATTTGCTGAAATTTCATTTTGCCCTGTGCTTTTGCCATTGTCTTTTTCAGAATGCTGACCTTAAGGAGCTGTTTATATTGATTTGCATATTCAAAGAGGCGTAATTCTGGGAGGGGTCAGGGAGAAGCGGAAGGCACATGCATTTGCGTTACATTTCACGCTGACTGGGATTTATAAAGCGGAAGAACGTGGAAGTTGGCGTACACACAGATTTATGCATCTGGATTTTTTTGTGCATACGCACATATCTGTTTTTGTCCATATGCTATGTAATAGTGTGAGGTCTATGCACAGTGTTATACATGAGGCCTAACATCGCTTTCATTTGCACCAAAGCAGGTGATATTGAGTCACAATCGCTTGAGCTTCCTAACTGGACAGACTGATATCTCAGAAGCCTCCCTGACATTGTGTTACACTAGGATGATTGAGTGTCCCCTTAATTTTTTGAGCAGAGTATTCACTGCTCAACTGAGTGTACCCCTCCACTAAAGAAAGTAGTGCCAAAAGTCTCTCATTACAGCATGTGCCCCTTTCCCTTTGGGATTATACCATTTACTTCATAGGGGACTGGATGATGTTAACTACCTGTCAGCTCAGCAATGGCCCTGTGTCCTATTAAAATGAAACCTAACAAAACACTCCTGGATGTTTAGCCTTCACAATCTAAAATAACAATAAATAAAGAGAGAGATGTGAAAGGCACAATATAATAAATAGATAGATAGGAAAGGCACAATATAATAAATAGATAGATAGGAAAGGGACTATATAATAGATAGATAGATAGATAGATAGATAGATAGATAGATAGATAGATAGATAGATAGATAGATAGATAGATAGATAGATAGATAGATAGATAGATAGATAGATAGATAGATAGATAGATGAAAGGCATTATATAATAGATAGATAGATAGCTAGATAGATAGATGAAAGGCACTATATAATAGATAGATAGATAGATGAAAGGCACTATATAATAGATAGATAGATAGATAGATAGATAGATAGATAGATAGATAGATAGATAGATAGATAGATAGATAGATGAAAGGCATTATATAATAGATAGATAGATAGATAGATAGATAGATAGATAGATAGATAGATAGATAGATAGATAGATAGATAGATAGATAGATAGATAGATGAAAGGCACTATATAATAGATAGATAGATAGATAGATAGATGAAAGGCACTATATAATAGATAGATAGATAGATAGATAGATAGATAGATAGATAGATAGATAGATAGATAGATAGATAGATAGATAGATAGATAGATACTTTATTAATCCCAATGGGAAATTCACATAGATAGATAGATAGATAGATAGATAGATAGATAGATAGATAGATAGATAGATAGATAGATAGATAGATAGATAGATAGATAGATGAAAGGCACTATATAATAGATAGATAGATAGATAGATAGATAGATAGATAGATAGATAGATAGATAGATAGATAGATAGATAGATAGATGAAAGGCACTATATAATAGATAGATAGATAGATAGATAGATAGATAGATAGATAGATAGATAGATAGATAGATAGATAGATAGATAGATAGATAGATGAAAGGCACTATATAATAGATAGATAGATCCGCACAATAATAACTACATGATGTTGATGCCCACCGTTACTTTTTGTTATTCCCAGTTGAACACCAGTTCACCCCCCTCCACAGCACACAGTACCTGTCGTGTCCCCCACATGTCGCTAAACATTTCTAAATTGTTAGTTAGTTTATGGTACATGAAATCAAGTTTCAGTCTACTTTTAATTAAAACTTTGAAGAGCAGCAGAGCGTCAGTCCCCATGAGGTTCTTCTCTTTATTTCTTCTTGTTTTTAAAATTGCTAACTTGGCTTGTCCTACGAGGAAGTTTCCAATAACACATTTATTCTTATTGTTTTGATAATAATTAATACCAAAGATAAAACAAATATTTGAGAACTTAAAACCAAATCCACCAAGAAGAAAGTCCAAGAACAGGAACAAAAGCTTCAGCCGTTCACAGTGAATGAATTGGTGAAAAATGGTTTCTCTCACATTACAGAACGGACACTGGTCAGTCTCTGAAACTTTAATCGTAAACAGAAACGAGTTTGTGGCTAAGGCCGAGTGTGTTATCCTCCACTGCAGATCTCCAAGTCTTTTCTGCAATGGCAGTTTATAATAAGCTCTCCATGAAGGTGAGATGTTCTCAGAGACCTGCAGTTCTTTCCTCCATAGTGTGTCTGGTAACTCCTTCATTTGATTATAAAATGTCACTTTAACACACCGTTTATATAGTTCTTTTTTGGTAAACAATTCAAAGTCTTTCTCGACTAGAGTACCAAAACGGAGAAGATGCCCAGACCTGTCAGTGTGGTCAGTGACATTTGGCCTTACGATAATGGCAGGCGATGCCATCTCTACCTCTAGTTTGTCCTCACCTTTGAAATATTCGGCACACACAGAACTCGCGCCTGACCTCCTCAGTGCTGTTTTTACCTGGCTGAGAAAAAGTTCAACCAAGCGTATTGATCTGACGCCCAGGACTGTCGCTAGTTGGGCAGGGGTGTGCCAGCACCTCATATCTGTGTTAATCAGGTCACTTATTTTTAAAAGTCTATTGTTCAAAAGAATAGATACAAAAAAATCGGAAAGCAATAATGGACATTCCAACATAGGGTTCCACACTAAAGGTTCTTCCATGAACCAATAAGTACTCTCCAGATTTAGCCTGGTCCTCCTGAGTTTTCTGTGCCAGATTTGAAGTGTGGATTGATAAAATTTTGGCAAATCAGACCGAACAAACACGGCATTGTTTAAGAAAAATAAATGTTCAGCGAAATTGAAGCCTCTTACTCTACAAAATAAATCAAAGGCCAGCTGTCTCCACGGCAGGTGCTCGGGTCCGTATAAGAGCCGATGTAACATTTGGAGTCTAAATGCCTCCATCGTGCTTTCAATGAGTCCCTGACCGCCTTCTTCTACAGGCAGATACAGGACACTACGCTTCACCCAATGTATTCCATCCCAAAAGAACTCTAAAATAATGCTCTGGATGGTCTTGATGATAGATAATGGGGGGTCAACACACTGTAACTTATGCCAGAACATGGAGGCTATCAAATTATTAATAATGAGGACCCTGCCACCACAGGAGATCTCCTTTTGAAGGTATTTCCATTTGTTCAGCCTGGCTTGAACTTTTTCTACCCAGTCTGCCCAGTTTTCTTCAACGAAACCTCCCTGTCCCAAAAACACCCCCAGGTATCTGAAGACTCTTCTATTCCACTGAAGACCACCAGGCAGGTCTGGCGGGTCCCCATTCCTCCAGTTGCAAATTAAAAAAGCATTGCTTTTGTCCCAATTAATCTTAGCAGATGACAGTTGCTCAAATTTATCCAGGCAATATTTCAGTGCCGTGATGTCTCCAGGATGACAGATAAACACTGACAAATCATCTGCATACGCAACCACCTTAAGGTTTAAGGTCGGGCACTGAGGGATGTTCAGACCTTGAAGGTGGATGCGAAGCTGCTGCAGTAGTGGCTCGATGGACAGCGAGAAGAGCATACCGGACAGAGAGCAGCCCTGACGTATCCCTCTGGTTACTTGGAGAGGGGCTGTTAATGCTCCATTCAGTTTCACGACACTAAAGACGTTGTGATATAAAAGTCCAATGTGCCTAATGAACGAAGGTCCAAAGCCAAAGGCCTTCAGAACTGCTAAAAGATACTTGTGGTCCACCCTGTCAAACGCCTTCTCTTGATCCAGCGATAAAAGTCCAGCGTCAAAACCAAAGAGTTTAGCCGCATCAATCACATCTCGAACCAAGAAGATGTTGTCCAGAATACACCTGTTGGGGACACAGTATGTCTGCTCCGGGTTCACGATACTCGCCATGACTCTTCTTAACCGATTAGCCAGAGCTTTGGAGAAGATTTTATAATCCGCACATAGCAGGCTGACAGGACGCCAGTTCTTTAACTCCGTGAGGTCTCCTTTTTTTGGGAGTAGTGTGATCACCGCTCTGCGAAAGGAGAGGGGCATTTCACCCACTCGCAGACTTTCACTGAAAACCTCTGCCAGATCAGCGCCAAGGTGAGACCAAAAGGCTTTAAAAAATTCAACAGGCAACCCATTGATACCTGGGGATTTACCAATGTTCAGTTCATTCAAGGCTGTAGTCAAGTCCTCCAGAGAAATCGTAGTTTCCAAGAAGTCCTTCTCTCTATCCGGAATCTGAGGCAAGTCTTGGAGAAAAACTGATGTCTCTAAAGGAACCTCTGAAATGTCCGCAGAAAACAGTCGCTGATAAAACTGATGCGCTCAGGCTCGAAGGGCTTCAGGCTCCAGCAGTTCCTGACCTTTGTCATTCTTTAAACAGTTAATAATCCTACTTTGGCCAATGGTTTTTTCCAAACTAAAAAAGAATTGTGTGGGAGCGTCCATCTGGGTGAGCGACTGCATTCTCGAGCGGACGAGTGCGCCGTTGACTTTCTTGTCCATGAGGTCTAACAATAATTGTTTCTTAGTTTTAAGGGATTCAATCGTATTGCCGTCAAAGTTAGAACATAAACCTGAATGAAGGTCTTCAATTTCCTTTTCCAGCTCCGAAATGGCCGCATTCACGTCTCTGGTGGTCTGCTCTGTGTATTGTTGACACAATACGCGTATTTCAGTTTTAGTACAATCCCACCATTGCCTCAGTGAGCTGAAATTCTTCTTTTTGCATCTCCATTGATTCCAGAAATACACGAAACAGTTGATAAAGTGGGGGTCTTTCAATAGATTACTATTAAAGTGCCAGTAGGACTTGACAGAATGTTTAGAGAGAACAGAAATTCGAAGGAAAACAAGAGAGTGGTCAGATAAGGCAGTTGGAAGAATGGAGCAGTTAGTAATGAGATTACGGTGATGTTTGTGGATGTAAAATCTGTCAAGTCTGGCCATAGAAAGCAGCCCAGCTGAGCCCTTCACCCACGTATATTGTCAGACCCCCAGATGAAAATCTCTCCAAATATCAATGAGATTATTATTGGTAACCACAGAACCCAATGCTATGACGGACCCCGGATGAGGTTCTAGCCCATTCCTGTCCAGCTGTGCATTATCTGTGCAATTAAAATCACCCCCCACAAACACCAGCTCATCATCCTCACACGTCTTCAGCACATCATTTTAGATAGATAGATAGATAGATAGATAGATAGATAGATAGATAGATAGATAGATAGATAGATAGATAGATAGATAGATAGATAGATAGATGAAAGGCGCTATATAATAGATAGATAGATAGATAGATAGATAGATAGATAGATAGATAGATAGATAGATAGATAGATAGATAGATAGATAGATAGATGAAAGGCACTATATAATACATAGATAGATAGATAGATAGATAGATAGATAGATAGATAGATAGATAGATAGATAGATAGATAGATAGATAGATAGATAGATGAAAGGCGCTGTATAATAGATAGATAGATAGATAGATAGATAGATAGATAGATAGATAGATAGATAGATAGATGAAAGGCACTATATAATAGATAGATAGATAGATAGATAGATAGATAGATAGATAGATAGATAGATAGATAGATAGATAGATAGATAGATAGATAGATGAAAGGCACTATATAATAGATAGATAGATAGATAGATAGATAGATAGATAGATAGATAGATAGATAGATAGATAGATAGATAGATAGATAGATAGATAGATAGATAGATAGATGAAAGGTGCTATATAATAGATAGATAGATAGATAGATAGATAGATAGATAGATAGATAGATAGATAGATAGATAGATAGATAGATAGATAGATAAGCAAAACTGGGTGGATGTGATTGGAAAGCTATAACCTCCTTTCCTAGAAATTTGATTCTGTTCATCTGGACAAACTTTTTAAGTGGGAGAAATATTTCGAGACTTATCCAAGCCTCTTCCTCAGTCTCAATTGACTGCAGGTTTCCCCAACCTTATAAACAGTACCTTTGCTTAATCACAGAGACTAGCACCATTGACAAAGGGCCAGTTGATCAGTGATATGCAAATTGTCCACTGATTAGTAGACATGTGAACCATTCATAGAGGGTTGAGGAATGGCTGCAATCACAGCATTGTAAGATGGCGACAGATGTACCCTTAGGCCCCCTCCTCTGTTCAGAGATGGTCGTTCCTTTTTCACGTAAATGGCCTCCTTGATTCCTCTCTCAAACCAGCGCTCCTCCCTGTCCAGGATGTGCACCTCTTCATCTTTAAAGGAGTGACCACTATCCTGTAGATGTAAATAGACTGCGGAGTCCTGGCCTGACGAGGAAGCTCTTCTGTGTTGTGACATGCGCTTAGCCAGTGGCTGCTTGGTTTCCCCGATGTACAATTCACGGCACTCCTCCTGGCACTTAACTGCATAAACTATGTTACTCTGTTTGTGCCATGGGACCCGATCCTTGGGATGGACCAATCTTTGGCGTAGCGTGTTTTGGGGTTTGAAAGCCACTGAGACCTGGTGTTTTGAGAAAATGCGCCTCAGCTGTTCCGATACTCCTGACACATACGGGATCACTAAGGGTTTTCGCTTAGGCAGTGGATGTCCTTCCTCTCTCATGAATCGCTTGGAGCGTTCTTTAGGTGTCCTCCCTGCTTTGACAAAGGACCAGCTGGGATATCCACATTGACTCAGGGCCTTTTTAACGTGGTGTTCTTCTGCTTCCCTGGCCTCTGAGTCTGTGGGAATGGTGTTAGCTCTGTGTTGTAGAGTCCTAATGACACCTAGTTTGTGCTCTAGTGCAGGGGTAGGCAACGTCGGTCCTGGAGTGCCACAGTATGTGCAGGTTTTTGTTCCAACCCAGTTCCTTAACGAGAACTCAATTATTGCTGATGAAGCACATATTGCTTAAGTGACATTTTAATGCTTCATTTTAGTGGTCTCGCTTGTTAAGGTTCTCCAACCTTAATTGCTTATTTCAATCTTAACTGCTGCATTCAGTGTTTTAATTGCTCCTTATTAGCAATAAGATGTAAAACAGGGGTAGGCAATGTCGGTCCTGGTGAGCCGCAGTGGCTACAGGTTTTCATTCAACCCAATTGCTTAATTAGAAACCAATCATTGCCAATCTCAGACCTTATTTAATTTTATGGCTTGTTAGTCTGTGCAATGTAAGGCTTTTATATCGTAGATTTTTTTCCTTTCCAAGGATATCATCCAAATGATTTGAAGCCTAAAACAGATCATTTTCAGTCTGTCACATTTTTCTATTAAGTGTTTTATTAAATCAAACAGTGCATGATGAACACACACAGATGTAATTGGAAAAAAGCTAGCTGGAGAACTGCTGGCTGCTTTGTCTTTTACATCTTATTGCTAATAAGGAGCAATTAAAACACTGAATGCAGCAGTTTAAGATTGAAATAAGCAATTAAGGTTGGAGAACCTTAACAAGCGAGACCACTAAAATGAAGCATTAAAATGTCACTTAAGCAATATGTGCTTCATCAGCAATAATTGAGTTCTCGTTAAGGAACTGGGTTGGAACAAAAACCTGCACATACTGTGGCACTCCAGGACCGACGTTGCCTACCCCTGCTCTAGTGGATGGTGAGAGTCAAACCTTAGATACTGGTCCGTATGTGTGGGTTTACGGTACACATCCACATTCAAATGTCCCCCGTTGACGATGGAAATTTCACAGTCTAAGAAGGCTAGCTTGTTATTTTTCATATCCTCTCTGGTGAACTTGATGTGTTTGTCCACCCCGTTGATGTGGTCTGTGAACTGTGGTACCTCCTGAGATCTGATTTTCACCCAGGTGTCATCCACATATCTGAACCAATGGCTCGGTGGTGTTCCAGGATAGGATGATAGAGCCCTCTTTTCCACTTCTTCCATATATAGATTGGCTACTATAGGTGAAACAGGGGAACCCGTGGCACACCCGTGCTTCTGCCTGTAGTACTGGCTTTTGTATATGAAATATGTGGATTGAAGACACAGTTCCAAAAGCAGGCACACTATAACCTCCTTTACACGGGTGCCCCATGCCGCCCCCCCCAAGCAAGATGCCTTCCTGGTTGGCTGCCCATGTCGCCCATCCCTAAATCCGCCACTGATTCCAGTATAGCCGTTCTGACAAGTGAAGCTCCGCCTGGCAGCGCACCTGGGCTCAGCACCTGCAGCTGTCACCCAGGTGGATGCCACTTATAAGTTATTCATCCTCTCAGTTCAGCTGCCAATAGATTTCTGCGAGTTAATAAGTCCACTTTTCAAAAGTATTTCTTTTAAAAGAACATCCTTGCCCATTTTAATCCAATTACTTTTAAAAGGCGGGTGTGTGTGTGACCTCAGTTTCACTTTTCTCTTTATTTTTCTCAATATTTCCCCACGGATGAACATTACACCGCCAGGTCAAGTCGATTTACTATAATGCCATATTCCGAAGCGCTGGCTTCCGTCATTTGAAAAGCGTTTTGTGTGCCCTGGCACCGCGTACCTTTTTATCAGGTCTTGTTGACTGGGAAAAAAAAAAAGCCGCAGGGGTAGAACTTCCTCTCGAGATTAAACGGCGGCACAGACCATTTAATGTCTTTTTTTTCTTTCACTCTCTTAGGATTTTGCTCTTTTTCATTTCGCTTTAATCTGTGCCTCGCGCAGAGCACATTTTAATTACCGTTCCTGTCAATGACTTAATTGTAGGCAGATGTGAGCAAATGCAAATAACTGCTGTTAAGGTGAAAGAAAAAGAAAAAGAGACATTTATGCTATCAAATAACAGCAGCTCTGCCCGGTTAGGGCGGCTGTGTGTCATGACGGTGTCATCCGGTGTGACACGCGGTGTCACTGATCTGACCTTCCATTTGGTTTCCTGGCTCTGCTTAGTATTACTGGTGTAGACGCTGCCTGCCCAAATGCTGAATTACATTCCAGACCTCTTCCCTTTCTGCACACTTTACTGTGTTGTAGATTTAACTCAACCGGATATGTTTGCCCATCAATTTACACACAATTACATTCTTTGCTCTCAGCATTGTTCTTTCGGGCGTGGCGCAAGCATCAGCCTTTTATAGTCCTCTGTTTCTCTTATTTTCTAAGAATATTTTTTTAAGGTTATTAACCAATTTATTTAAAGATTTATTGTTAATTATACCGTTAAAAGGCAGGTTCTTTAAATGGTTACATTGAAGAGCTGGGAAGTTGAAAGTTTTAACAGCGGGAACGAAGAGGTTCGGAAAAATCTGATGGCTACCTATGTCTATAACGTCGGATAATGTAGGAGACTCTGCGCACGTAAAGAAGGAAATATTAAATGTCCCCCACCTTATCGCAGAAGCAACTAGTCAAAAGATGGAAAGAATATACGGAGCAAGGATTCAAGTAAGAACTGGCCTGTCTCCATTAATGTGGAATGTTCGATGGCTATTAAATAACTTGGATGAACTTTTACGTGTTATGTTGAGTCAAGGACTGTTCCTGGTACCGTGACATTTATTTAATGCGGAGAACCAGCCGAGCGTATTTGAGATGCTGATTAATGCAGGACAGTTTTCATCTGATACGATTAGACAGAGCGGTAAAAGCAAGAGAGGGTCTGCAGACTTAAGGAGATGCGAGCACATCACAATTAAAGCCGATAAGTCTGATCCACACTTTGAAAAGCTAACTGAATTTGTCCACGTTACTGCCTAGGAGTGGTCACGTCATCCTTTTGATGTTTATTTTTAAACTCGGCAAAAAAACGATGAGTAATTCGGCGTGTTCCTTTATCGGACACAATAGGACCTGCTGTATGAGATCTAATGGTAACACCTTCAAAATGAACATCTGGACGGGTCTGACCATCGTACTGACACCTGTAGCCCTGTTATGGATTATAGAGGTTCTCTAGTACTCAAGCCAGGAAGAAGTTCTATCTATCTATCTATCTATCTATCTATCTATCTATCTATCTATCTATCTATCTATCTATCTATCTATCTATCTATCTATCTATTATTATACAGTGCCTTACATTATCTATATATCCATTATTATACAGTGCCTTACATTATCTATCTATCTATCTATCTATCTATCTATCTATCTATCTATCTATCTATCTATCTATCTATCTATCTAGCCTTTCATTATCTATCTATCATATAGTGCTTTTCTATCTATCTATCTATTATATAGTGCCTTTCATCTATCTATCTATCTATCTATCTATCTATCTATCTATCTATCTATCTATCTATCTATCTATCTATCTATCTATCTATCTATCTATCTATCTATCTATCTATCTATCTGTTATTATACAGTGCCTTACATTATCTATCTATCTATCTATCTATCTATCTATCTATCTATCTATCTATCTATCTATCTATCTATCTATCTATCTATCTATCTGTTATTATACAGTGCCTTACATTATCTATCTATCTATCTATCTATCTATCTATCTATCTATCTATCTATCTATCTATCTATCTATCTATCTATCTATCTAGCCTTTCATTATCTATCTATCATATAGTGCTTTTCTATCTATCTATCTATTATATAGTGCCTTTCATCTATCTATCTATCTATCTATCTATCTATCTATCTATCTATCTATCTATCTATCTATCTATCTATCTATCTATCTATTATTATACAGTGCCTTACATTATCTATCTATCTATCTATCTATCTATCTATCTATCTATCTATCTATCTATCTGTTATTATACATTGCCTTTCATTATCTATCTATCTATCTATCTATCTATCTATCTATCTATCTATCTATCTATCTATCTATCTATCTATCTATCTATCTGTTATTATACATTGCCTTTCATTATCTATCTATCTATCTATCTATCTATCTATCTATCTATCTATCTATCTATCTATCTATCTATCTATCTATCTATCATATAGTGCTTTTCTATCTATCTATCTATCTATCTATTATATAGTGCCTTTCATCTATCTATCTATCTATCTATCTATCTATCTATCTATCTATCTATCTATCTATCTATCTATCTATCTATCTATTATTATACAGTGCCTTACATTATCTATCTATCTATTATTATACAGTGCCTTACATTATCTATCTATCTATCTATCTATCTATCTATCTATCTATCTATCTATCTATCTATCTATCTATCTATCTATCTATCTATCTATCTATCTATCTTTATTTGTATTTTTTATAGTGCCTTTCGTCTATCTATATATCTTTCAGATCAGACCCAGTTGTATTTCCAATGAGAGGCCCTCCATTTACAGCTGAGTTTAAATGTCTGAGAATTGTACTTCTGGCAGCTTTATCTTAAGCCAAAGAGTTGTGTGCCCAAGCAAATCTAAGTGGGTGACTCCCAGCTATGAATGCCAGTTTGCACTTTGGGATTGGTCACTCGGTCACTTTTTGACCTTTGCACGTTTAGCTTTACCCTCTCATCTCTTGGTCCGTTGCTCCTGTTTCACCCTTGTGACTGACCTGCCCTTTTTGTACCAGTGGCACTACAATGGCTGAAGGACTTGATCAAGTGTCGTTTTGCCCGTGTTCTAAACCCCTGGGTCACTGAGCAGCTCATTTCATGCTCTAAGATCAGTCGAGTTTTCCCCTCCTCGTTCGCAGGTCTACGGTGACCCAAGCCTGTGACTCACTGAGGTGCCTCTTGTTGCTTGTGGCTTTTCCAAAGACAATTGCAATCTCGGAGTTCATTTCAGTATAGGCCCATCATCTGCTGTCATCAAGCTTCCAAGACTTCAGTTTAATAAGAGAGGACAGCAGGTGGTCTCATCTTAGCAGGGATTGCACAGCATTTGCTGGTGTCATTAAGGAAGCCGATGCCTTAAATGTGCCTGCTGTCCTCATTTGTGCTGCATTGGCAGCCATGAAACCCTTTGTTTTTTGTAAGCTTTTAACTGAATTTGTCATTTTTTTGGCAGCAGTTTAGAAAACTTCATGGGTACTGCGTTGTTCCCCCCAGGTAATAAACCTCCGCTTTGAGAAGGAAGCAAGTAAAGCTATGACAAGAATTTGCTGCCTGTTCCAGCCCTTCCATTTGATTTACTATAGATCAGGATGGTGAGTTTGGGGGGTGAGGTTAAGCCAGGTACCTGTCCATCATGTGTCTTGTCATAGCAGGTGTCACTCTTGTCATTGTGTGGCCGCACCTTCCCTTTGGTGTGTCCCAGCACAAGAGTGACAGTAATGATCTCAACTGACACTCGTGGATTGGGACATAATCAAAAAGACTAAACGAGGGACTTTTATTTTTGTAAATATTTTATAAATATTTTTATAAAGTATACGTTTGGTTTCTTGTCAACATGAATGTTTCATTTGTCTTTGTTTTATGTTATCGTTGATGTCTTTGTTGCGTGTCACGGCCTTTCCATGCTGAAGTTACGTGGGGGCGGAGCCACCTGATCCTGCCCCTATTGACTCCACCCCTCACTTTTATATTTTTCATTGGAAAGGCGGGAGGAGTAGTCATTGGTCGTGTGTGAGAGTGTCATATGACTGGGAAAATTGCATTGCAAAGGAAGGTGACAATCGTAGAAAAGTGATGTCATTTGCTTTTGAAATTCTTAATAAACAGAGTTAATAAAAGTGCAGAAATTTCGTAGAAATGAAAGAAAGAGAAAACAAGCTTCATAGCTGTGGCTCGGTGACACTTTGCAACACAGTAACTAAATGTCTCCTCAGTGTTTCTGTCACAGTAAAATCAACCTCACAGCTGCATTGTCATGGGAAAGGTGCTATATACAGTAAATAAAAGGTATTGTTACTATTATTAATATTTTTAAAGATTAGAATGAATTCATATGTATCTGCTGCTGTCATTTATCGCTAAAGTGCCACAACGATCCGCTCTCTGTCATGTTCAAATGCAGGTAGGAATTTTATTTTCAGACTTTTAGCACATATTTTAACTCTCCATGGGGAACTTCTTTGAAAAAATATTTTTGAAGAAGAATACGTTTCATGAATATAGCGCCTTTCCCATACTCAAATTTAAACTTAAACATATGGAACAACTAACAACATCTTGTGAGTCCGGGGACATGCAGTCAGGTTAGACTGGTTAGGCTCTGCCATCATGAAAAGTAAAAATACTAATAATGATAACATAAAATAAATTTGTCCACTGGTCTGTGCTATAAATTTGTTTTCTGTATAATTCCAATAATTTTGATCATTTTTATAGTCAAATTCACGGAATTGGCACTTTTCCTGTTCAAATGCAGGGGAGAAACACGAGGTGCGGTAGCGACGAGCCTCACACACTGACGGGGGTGATGCCTGCGATTGGCGCGTGCCTGTCCCTGTCTCTCTGTATGTCGCCAATATAAGGTTGGCAGACACGTTTATTATACACCCTGACTTTCCACAGTCTGGCTAATATCTTTAATGGCAGTGTGTGACATTTTTAGTCTCGCTGATCGGACACAAGGGGCGGTGCAGTGGGTAGTGCTGCTGCCTCGCAGTTAGAAGACCTGGTTTCACTATGTGGAGTTTGTATGTTCTCCCCATGTCTGCGTGGGTTTCCTCTGGGTACTCCGGTTTCAAAGACATGTCCA